>NC_138296.1:1367500-1372500 GCF_965601325.2 Salmo salar | reverse complement strand
ACATATGTTAACATTGCCAAAGTAAGTGAAGCAGATAATATACAAAATTAAAAATAAAATTAAAAATTAACAGTAAATGTTTTTAAATGTAACCTTTATTTAACTTGGCAAGTCAGTTGAAGAACAAATTCTTATTTATAATGACGGCCTACCCCGGGCCGAACCCGGACGACGCTGGGCCAATTGTATGCCGGCCCTATGGGACTCCCAATCACGGCCAGATGTGAAACAGCCTGGAATCGAACCAGGGACTGTAGTGACACCTCTTGCACTGAGATTACAGAAATGCCTTCTGGAACATGTGAACTTTCATGTGCCTTAATAACAAACTTGTCTGTAAATACGAATAACATTAAAAAAATGACGAGCCTAGTTGGTTTAGCCACGGAAAAAGTCAGCAACCTTCCCACTAGCCATGATTGGCTGAGATAATGAGTAGGCTGGACATGCTTGAGAGATGAGTTTGGATTGGTCTGCCATATAACAACACTTCTGTCTATTGGAGCTGGTCAGTCTGTCTCGGGAATCCTTTCTGCTTTAAAAGCATTTTTTTTTTTATTTGTGTCAAACTACATAAGATCTCCACTTTCTGAGTTTTGAAATCAGTGGAATTAGAGAAATGATAGCTAAAAGAGACGGAGAAAACACCTGTCTCCGGATTACATCTTCAAAACTAAGGGCAACCGTGGCAACCAACAGGAGACGCGTCCATCCGTGAACGATGTGTACGACGGGGTAAGATAGTCTAGCTAGCTAGCTACATTTTCAGATATTACACGTTTCTAATTTTGACAGAAAGAGCAATTTGCTTAGCTAGCTATAGCCCCTCTGCTAGCTAGGCTAACATTAAACCTGGCTGGTTAGCTACCTACAGATTAATGCAGGTTAGTAACGTCATGAGTTGGGATTATGGTTCATTGTTTACCTAGCGAGCTAACGCGTAAACTGGCTGGCTAGTTAGCTAACGTTACGTGTATGTCCTTATTATTCGTATCTCAGAGCCATTTGCTTAGCTAGCTATAGCCTCTCTGTTAGCTAGGCTAACATCGAACCTGGTTGGTTAGCTACCTACAGATTAACGTCATGAGTTGGGATTATGGTTCATTTTTTTACCTAGCTAGCAAGCTAGCTACATGTCTTAACAAAACACTCCAATATGTAATCATTTCGGATGAGTGTGCCAGAGAGCGTAGAATAACTGATGAATTTACAATCTACGGCCGGTGTCTGTAAAGTCATCGGACAGAGCGTCCGTCCGGTGTGAGCTCTGAACGCGAAATGTTCTGAATTTACAAATGGACAACTCTGATCCTTCCTGCTCTCTCCATCCTGGGTATTTCATTTTTTATTTGTTTATTTAAAAAATAAAATCTTCATTTTTTTCTCCCCATATTTCGTGGTAGTTACAGTCTTGTCTCATCGCTGCAACTTCGGGTACGGACTCGTGAGAGGCGAAGGTCGAGAGCCATGGGTCCTCCGAAAAACAACCCAGCCAAGCCGCTCTGCTTCTTGACACAACGCCCAGTTAACCCGGAAGCGAGCCGCACCAATGTGTCGGAGGAAACACCACAGGAATTCACCGCCGGGCCAAACCCTCTCCCCTAACCCGGACGACGCTGGGACAATTGTTTGCCACCCCATGGGTCTCCCAGTCGCGGCCGGCTGCGATAGAGCCTGGACTCGAAACCCAGAATCCTTTGTGTTTCTACTCTGAATGTAGGGAGGTGGTTGTTGACTCACTCTGACCCTTCCTGCTCTCTACATCCTGGGTATTTATACTCTGGCGTAGGCCGTACAGCCCCCTTTTATATAACATACACACACACACACACACACACACACACACACACACACACACACACACACACACACACACACATACACACACACACACACACACACACACACACACACACACACACACACACACACACACACACACACACACACACACATACACACACACACACACACACACACACACACACACACACACACACACACACACACACACACACACACACACACTCTCTCACTGGCTCTAAAGGTGAGCTTCTGATATTATCTTCTCCTGGAAAAACCTTTCAGTCTTTTAACTGCTGCTTTACGCCCTGTCTGTCTGTCTGTCTGTCTGTCTGTCTGTCTGTCTGTCTGTCTGTCTGTCTGTCTGTCTGTCTGTCTGTCTGTCTGTCTGTCTGTCTGTCTGTCTGTCTGTCTGTCTGTCTGTCAATTCAAATTTATTCAAGGGTCTTTGTTGTCATGGGAACATGTGTTAACGTCGCCAAAGCAAGTGGAGTAGATAATTAACAAAAGGTAAATAAACAATAAAAATGAACAGTAAACATTACACTCACAGAAGTTCCAGAAGAATAAACAACATTACAAATGTCATATTATGTCTATATACAGTGTTGTAACGATGTGCAAATAGTTAAAGTACAAAAGGGAAAATAAATATGGGTTTTCAGTGTCTTGGTTCCAGCTTTGATGCACCTGTACTGACCTCTCCTTCTGGATGATAGCGGGGGTGAACAGGCAGTGGCTCGGTGGTTGTTGTCCTTGATGATCTTTATGGCCTTCCAATGGTGTTTGTTCTTCACTGGTTGCCCTTTTCTTGTGGCAACAGGTCACACATCTTGCTGCTGTGATGGCACACTGTGGTATTTCACCCAGTAGATATGAGAGTTTATCAAAATTGGATTTGTTTTTGAATTTTGTGTATCTGTGTAATCTGAGGGAAATATGTGTCTCTTGGCAGGAAGTTAGGAAGTACAGCTCAGTTTCCACCTCATTTTGTGGGCAGAGGTTGCACATAGCCTGTCTTCTCTTGAGAGCCAGGTCTGCCTACGGCGGCCTTTCTCAATAGCAAGGCTATGCTCACTGAGTCTGTATATAGTCAAAGCTTTCCTTAAGTTTGGGTCAGTCACAGTGGTCAGGTATTCTGCCACAGTGTACTCTCTGTTTAGGGACAAATAGCATTCTAGTTTGCTCTGGTTTTTGTTGTTAATTCTTTCCATTGTGTCAAGTAATTATCTTTTTGTTTTCTCATGATTTGGTTGGGTCTAATTGTGTTGCTGTACTGGGGCTCTGTGGGGTCTGTTTGTGTTTGTGAACAGAGCCCCAGGACCAGCTTGCTTAGGGGACTCTTCTCCAGGTTCATCTCTCTGTAGGTGATGGCTTTGTTATGGAAGGTTTGGGAATCGCTTCCTTTTTAGGTGGTTGTTGAATTTAACAGCTCTTTTCTGGATTTTGTGTGCTCTAGGGCAACAGTGTCTAGATGAAATTTTTATTTGTGGTCCTTGGCGACTGGACCTTTTTTGGAACACTGTTATTTTTGTCTTACTGAGATGTACTGTCAGGGCCCAGGTCTAACAGGGCCCAGGTCTGTCAAGGCCCAGGTCCTGACAGAATCTGTGCAGAAGATCTAGGTGCTGCTGTAGGCCCTCCTTGGTTGGGGACTGAAGCACCAGATCATCAGCAAACAGTAGACATTTGACTTCAGATTCTAGTAGGGTGAGGCCGGGTGCTGCAGACTGTTCTAGTGCCCTCGCCAATTCTCTCCCCACCTATCCCTCTCTCTCTCCACCTCTTCCTCTCTTCCTCTCTCCCCACCTATCCCTCTCTCTCTCCACCTCTTCCTCTCTTCCTCTCTCCCCACCTATCCCTCTCTCTCCACCTCTTCCTCTCTCTCCACCTCTTCCTCTCTCCCCACCTATCCCTCTCTCTCCACCTCTTCCTCTCCACCTCTTCCTCTTCCTCTCTCCCTATCCCTCTCTCTCCACCTCTTCCTCTCTCTCCACCTATCCCTCTCTCTCTCCACCTCTTCCTCTCTCTCCACCTCTCCCTCTCTCCCCACCTATCCCTCTCTCTCTCCACCTCTTCCTCTTCCTCTTCCTCTCTCCCCTCTTCCCGTCTCAGTCTATTCAGTGGATTGTTTCTCTTGTTCCCTCTCTTTAGTTAGTTGACACTGTCAAGGTTGAGTTTAGCCTGTTTGTTGTTACTCAACAAGACTGTTTCAGGCAATATCATCCACTCGATCCTCCTCCCTTCTCTCTCTCTATAAACAAATAAAATTAAGTTTTCAAAATGCTCTGAATACAACAGGTGTAATAAACCTTAGAGTGAAATTAAATTATTGCTTACAAGCCCTTAAACCAATAAGGCAGTTTTAAGAAAATAGAGTTAAGAAAATATTTACTAAATAAACTTTAAGTAAAAAAAAAAATACAATTTAAATAACACAATTAAAACAACTATAATTTTAGATTCATTTTGGCTTTTCGTTAACATGTAAATTGATGTAAATTTGGAGGAGCGAAATTGGCTTTTGGATCTCACATCCCGTCCCGTGTTTAATCATTTACATCTAGATGTTCCGCTAACCTCATGAAGCTGGTTGAGAGAATGCCAAGAGTGTGCAAAAGCTGCCATCAAGGCAAAAGGTGGCTACTTTGAAGAATCTAAAATATAAAATATATTTTGATTTGTTTAACACTTTTTTTGGTTACTACATGATTCCATTTGTGTTATTTCATAGTTTTGATGTCTTCACTATTATTCTACAACGTAGAAAATAGTACAAATAAAGAAAAACCCTTGAATGAGTAGGTGTGTCCAAACTTTTGACTTGTATAGTGTGTGTGTGTGTGTGTGTGTGTGTGTGTGTGTGTGTGTGTGTGTGTGTGTGTGTGTGTGTGTGTGTGTGTGTGTGTGTGTGTGTGACTGTCAGGTTTGTGTATGCAGGCGTGGTGATGTCCCAGATTCACACACTGGCCTGGTTCTGTATCCTCACACACTGGCCTGGTTCTGTATCCTCACACACTGGTCTGGTTCTGTATCCTCACACACTGGCCTGGTTCTGCATCCTCACACACACTGGCCTGGTTCTGTATCCTCACACACTGGTCTGGTTCTGTATCCACACACACTGGTCCTCTCCTCCTCTCGTGCCTGGTTCTGTATCCTCACACACTGGTCCCTTCCTGTCTCCTCACACACTG
>NC_138296.1:1357500-1362500 GCF_965601325.2 Salmo salar | reverse complement strand
TCTGCCTTTTTGTTTAGAGACCCACACATTCATTCACTCACTCACTCACTCACTCACTCACTCACTCACTCACTCACTCACTCACTCACTCACTCACTCACTCACTCACTCACTCACTCACTCACTCACTCACTCACTCACACTACCTACCCTGGCGATACTCCTCAATCCCTCCCTCCCAGAGGGACGCCCTTCACGAGTACCCTTCTCGGGAGTACCCTTCTCGGGAGTAGCCTTCTCAGGAGTACCCTTCTCATGAGTACCCTTCTCGGAGTACCCTTCTCAGGACTACCCTTCTCGGGAGTACCCTTCTCAGGAGTACCCTTCTCGGGAGTAGCCTTCTCAGGAGTACCCTTCTCAGGAGTACCCTTTTCAGGAGTACCCTTCTCATGAGTACCCTTCTTGGGAGTACCCTTCTCATGAGTACCCTTTTAAGGAGTACCCTTCTCAGGAGTACCCTTCTCATGAGTACCCTTTTCAGGAGTACCCTTCTCGGGAGTACCCCTTCTCAGGAGTACCCTTCTTAGGAGTACCCTTCTCATGAGTACCCTTCTCATGAGTACCCTTCTCAGGAGTACCCTTCTCAGGAGTACCCTTCTCAGGAGTACCCTTCTCATGAGTACCCTTCTCAGGAGTACCCTTCTCCGGAGTACCCTTCTCCGGAGTACACTTCTCCGGAGTACCCTTCTCATGAGTACCCTTCTCAGGAGTACCCTTCTCAGGAGTACCCTTCTCGGAGTACCCTTTTCAGGAGTACCCTTCTCGGAGTACCCTTCTCAGGAGTACCCTTCTCATGAGTACACTTCTCAGGAGTACCCTTTTCAGGACTACCCTTCTCGGGAGTAGCCTTCTCGGGGTACCCTTCTCCGGAGTACCCTTCTCATGAGTACCCTTCTCCGGAGTACACTTCTCCGGAGTACCCTTCTCATGAGTACCCTTCTCGGAGTACCCTTCTCAGGAGTACCCTTCTCGGGAGTACCCTTCTCAGGAGTACCCTTCTCGGAGTACCCTTCTCAGGGCTACCCTTCTCGGGAGTACCCTTTTCAGGAGTACCCTTCTCAGGAGTACCCTTTTCAGGAGTACCCTTTTCAGGAGTACCCTTTTCAGGAGCGGATGTAAATGAGAACTTGTTCTCAACTGGCATACCTGGTTAAATAAAGGTGAATGTTTTTATTTTTTTATTAAACTTTTACCTGGAACACTTCTCCTCTCAGGACTCAACCCTTTAGTCCTTCTACTAATCTACCTGTATCGCTCCTTTATTCTACCTGGAACACTTCTCCTCTCAGGACTCAACCCTTTAGTCTGTCCATCTTGGTATTCCCAGGTTCTGAACCACTGGGGGCTGGTAAAGGGGTTGAGCCCTGATCTGTCTCCTTCAAATTGTCATAGTTATTGGTCTCTACTGTTTCCAGATCCTGATAGGTTTTTCACATCTCTCCTGTGAGATAGGGGGCTAGAAGAGCTAACCATGTTGTCCGGTCCGATAATACGCTCTCTCTCTCTCTCAAATTTCAAGAGATATGCCTCTGGGTCATCACCATCAGTCGTTTTAGTGACCTGACGCGCAGCTGCTTTCGAAAGGACCCCCTTTGGAGCTTCCAGGGAAAACCTGTGTGGCTCGTCATTTGTCGTAATGAGCAGGCCATGCCTTCTACCTTCTACCGTGGTAATAGGAGATCTGGTGGCTGACTCCATGAAGATTTAGGAGTTGTCCAAGCATATAGTTTTCCTAAATTTCCAACTCCAGGATTAGACACGGTTGTGCTATAAAACAAAAGAAAAATGTGAGGAGGGAACAAAAGGTAGTGATTTACTCAGATTCTCCACTGAATGTCAGGAAGAGTTGGGGGGGGGGTTGGGGTTGGGGGGGTGTCCCCCGACTACACGAGCGACAATGAGAACAACACAGCAACAAGAGTATCACCTTTCACGATGCTTTTAGTCTCTCTTGCGTTAAGCTTTTTTAGTGGTCTCCTGGAGTTTTTAACCTCTATGGGCTAGGTGGGACGCTAGCGTCCCCCCCGTGGTGCACTCCATCAACAGCAGGTGCATTTCAAGAGCGGCAAATTTGAAACCAAATAAATGTCAAAATTCAAATTTTTCAAACATACAACTATCTTACACCCTTTGAAAGATAAACATCTCCTTAATCTAACCACGTTGTCCGATTTCAAAAAGGTTTTACGGCGAAAGCATAAAGTTAGATTATGTTAGGAGAGTACATTGACAATAGCTGTGTGTAATGTTTTGGTCAATTCAAAGACAGGGTCACCAAAACCATAAATCCAGCTAAAATGATGCACTAACCTTTTACAATCTCCATCAGATGACACTCCTAGGACATTATGTTAGACAATGCATGCATTTTTAGTTCTATCAAGTTCATATTTATATCCAAAAACAGCGTTTTACTATGGCATTGATGTTCAGGAAATCGTTTCCCTCCCATAACCGGCAGTCAAGTCAGCACCACAAATTAAATAATTAAAATTAGAAAACATTGGTAAAATATTATATTGTCATTTAAAGAATTATAGATTTACATCTCTTGAACGCAATCAACTTGCCAGATTTAAAAATAACCTTACTGGGAAATCACACTTTGCAATAATCTGAGCACTGCGCCCAGAAAAATACGCGTTTGCGATACCAGACTAGCCGCCATGTTGGGGAGATCTAAAATCGAAAATACTATGTAAATAATCCATTACCTTTGATTCTCTTCATCAGATGTCACTTCCAGGTATCACAGGTCCATAACGAATGTAGTTTTGTTCAAAAAAGCTCATCATTTATGTCCAAAAATCTCCGTCTTGTTAGCACATGATCTAAGCCCGCCGGACTTCACTTCATGAACGAGGGGAAAAAAATATATTTACGTTCGTTCAAACATGTCAAACGTTGTATAGCATAAATCATTAGGGACTTTTTTAACCAGAACATGAATAATATTCAAGGTGGACGAATGCATTCTCTTTTATAAGGTATTGGAACGAGGGTACCCAACATGAACTCGCGCGCCAGAGTCTATAATCGGCCATCACCGTTCCATGGCTCTTGTTCGGTCATATCTCACAGTAAAAGACTCAAAACACTTTGTAAAGGCTGGTGACATCTAGTGGAAGCAATAGGAAGTGCCAAAACATTAATCAACCCCTGTGTGTTTCAATGGCATAGGCTTAAAGGTAATTCAACACATCAGGTATCCACTTCCTGTCAGAAAATGTCTCAGGGTTTTGCCTGCCAAATGAGTTCTGTTATACTCACAGACACCATTCAAACAGTTTTAGAAACTTTAGGGTGTTTTCTATCCATATATAATAAGTATATGCATATTCTAGTTACTGGGTAGGATTAGTAACCAGATTAAATCGGGTACGTTTTTTTTATCCAGCCGTTGAGAAATACTGCCCCCCTAGCCCCAACAGGTTAAGTCCACAAAGCCGTTCAGGCAAAAGAGAGAGAGTTAAAAGATGTGGGTCGGTGGCGGCGTGGCTTCACTGGCAGAGTCCGTAACTCTCCTTCTGAGCAGTCCGTTGGAGAGAGTAGGCATGCTGCGTCCACACAGGTGTGGTTCCTGAGTTAATTAAGCAATTTATATTTTACCCTTTATTTAACTAGGTAAGTCAGTTAAGAACACATTTTTATTTTACGATGACGGCCTACCGGGGAACAGTGGGTTAACCTTTTTGGCACAGGCGTTCCGCTAGCGACCCACCTCGACAACATCCGGTGAAATTGCAGAGCGCAGAGTGTCAGATTTCAAAAAGTCTTTACGGCGATAGCATACCATGTGATTATCTGAGGACAGCGCCAAAGCTTACAAAATCATTACAAACATTTTCAAACCAAGTAGAGGAGTCACGAAAGTCAGAATTAGGGATATAATTAATCACTTACCTTTGATGATCTTCATCTGGTTGCTGTCCCAAGAGTCCCTGTCACACAATAAATGTTTGTTTTGTTCGATAAAGTTCCTCTTTAATATCCCAAAAACTCAGTTTTGTTGGCGTGTTTTGTTCAGTAATCCACTGGCTCAAAGGCGGTCCAAACACGCAGACGAATATATCCAAATAGTATCGGTAAAGTTCGTCGAAACATGTCAAACGATGTTTATAATCAATCCTCAGGTTGTCTATTGTCTAAATAATCGATAATATTTCAACCGGCCAATAACGTCTTTAATAGAAAGGAAAAACAACGAACAGCTCTGGTTCATTTAGAGTCCACTGAAAGAATGTTCTTTATTCTTCCTCAATTTCTCAGAATACAAGCCTGAAACAATGTCTAAAGACTGTTGACATCTAGTGGAAGCCATAGAAACTGCAATCTAGCTCCTAACCCAACGGATACTGTAAAGGCATTCAATAGAAAACTACACACATCAGAAATATCCCACTTCCTGGATGGATTTTCCTCAGGTTTTCACCTGCCATAACAGTTCTGTTATACTCACAGACATTATTTTAACAGTTTTTGGAAACTTTAGAGTGTTTTCTATCCAAATCTACCAATTTTATGCATATCCTAGCTTCTGGGCCTGAGTAAGAGGCAGTTTACTTTGGGCACGCTTCTCATCCAGATGTCAAAATACTGCCCCCAAGCCAACTGCCTTGTTCAGGGGCAGAACAACATTTTTTTACCTTGTCAGCTCAGGGATTTGATCCAGTAACCTTTCGGTTACTAGTCCAACGCTCTAACCACTAGCCTACCTGCCGCCCCAACCTTAAATACATGATCCCATCATGCTTAGCGTCATGTATAAAAAATACTGGGCAGGCCATTATTTTAGCTATCATCGCTATGCCTCCATAGGATGACAAACTATATGCCATGTCCGTCTCAGTCACCAGATCTCAACCCTATTCAACACTTATAGGAGATTCTTTGAGAGGTGCCTGAGAACATGTTTTAAACCACCATCAACACAAAACACCAAATGATGGAATTCCCTGGTGGAAGACTGGTGTCTCATCCCTCCAATAGCCTTCCAGACA
>NC_138296.1:1335000-1347500 GCF_965601325.2 Salmo salar | reverse complement strand
AAGACAGGGACAGATATTCTAGATAAAGACAGGTACAGAAATGATTGATAAAGACAGGGACAGATATTCCAGATAAAGACAGGGACAGATATTCTAGATAAAGACGGGGACAGATATTCTAGATAAAGACGGACAGATATTCTAGATAAAGACAGGGACAGATATTCTAGATAAAGACAGGGACAGATATTCTAGATAAAGACAGGGACAGATATTCTAGATAAAGACAAGGACAGATATTCCAGATAAAGACAGATATTCTAGATAAAGACAGGGACAGATATTCTAGATAAAGACAGGGACAGGTATTCTAGATAAAGACAGGGACAGATATTCTAGATAAAGACAGGGACAGATATTCTAGATAAAGACAGGGACAGATATTCTAGATAAAGACAGGGACAGATATTCCAGATAAAGACAGGGACAGATATTCTAGATAAAGACAGATATTCTAGATAAAGACAGGGACAGATATTCTAGATAAAGACAGGGACAGTTATTCTAGATAAAGACAGGGACAGATATTCCAGATAAAGACAGGGACAGATATTCTTGATAAAGACAGGGACAGATATTCTAGATAAAGACAGGGACAGAAATTCTTGATAAAGACAGGGACAGAAATTCTTGATAAAGACAGGGACAGATATTCTAGATAAAGACAGGGACAGATATTCTAGATAAAGACAGGGACAGTTATTCTAGATAAAGACAGGGACAGATATTCCAGATAAAGACAGGGACAGATATTCTTGATAAAGACAGGGACAGATATTCTAGATAAAGACAGGGACAGAAATTCTAGATAAAGACAGGGACAGTTATTCTAGATAAAGACAGGGACAGATATTCCAGATAAAGACAGGGACAGATATTCTTGATAAAGACAGGGACAGATATTCTAGATAAAGACAGGGACAGAAATTCTTGATAAAGACAGGGACAGAAATTCTTGATAAAGACAGGGACAGATATTCTAGATAAAGACAGGGACAGATATTCTAGATAAAGACAGGGACAGTTATTCTAGATAAAGACAGGGACAGATATTCTAGATAAAGACAGGGACAGATATTCTAGATAAAGACAAGGACAGATATTCCAGATAAAGACAGATATTCTAGATAAAGACAGGGACAGATATTCTAGATAAAGACAGGGACAGGTATTCTAGATAAAGACAGGGACAGATATTCTAGATAAAGACAGGGACAGATATTCTAGATAAAGACAGGGACAGATATTCTAGATAAAGACAGGGACAGATATTCCAGATAAAGACAGGGACAGATATTCTAGATAAAGACAGATATTCTAGATAAAGACAGGGACAGATATTCTAGATAAAGACAGGGACAGTTATTCTAGATAAAGACAAGGACAGATATTCCAGATAAAGACAGGGACAGATATTCTTGATAAAGACAGGGACAGATATTCTAGATAAAGACAGGGACAGAAATTCTTGATAAAGACAGGGACAGAAATTCTTGATAAAGACAGGGACAGATATTCTAGATAAAGACAGGGACAGATATTCTAGATAAAGACAGGGACAGTTATTCTAGATAAAGACAGGGACAGATATTCCAGATAAAGACAGGGACAGATATTCTTGATAAAGACAGTGACAGATATTCTAGATAAAGACAGGGACAGAAATTCTTGATAAAGACAGGGACAGAAATTCTTGATAAAGACAGGGACAGATATTCTAGATAAAGACAGGGACAGATATTCTAGATAAAGACAGGGACAGATATTCTAGATAAAGACAAGGACAGATATTCTAGATAAAGACAGGGATAGATATTCCAGATAAAGACAGAGACAGATATTCCAGATAAAGACAGGGACAGATATTCCACATAAAGACAAGGACAGATATTCTAGATAAGGACAGGGACAGATATTCCAGATAAAGACAGGGACAGATATTCTAGATAAAGACAGAGATTCTAGATAAAGACAGAGACAGATATTCTAGATAAAGACAGGGACAGATGTTCTAGATAAAGACAGATATTCTAGATAAAGACAGGGACAGATATTCTAGTAGAAAGACAGGGACAGATATTCTAGATAAAGACAGATATTCTAGATAAAGACAGCTATTCTAGATAAAGACAGGGACAGATATCTAGATAAAGACAGGGACAGATATTCCAGATAAAGACTAGGACAGATATTCTAGATGATAGTCTAGATAAAGACAGGGACAGATATTCTAGATAAAGACGGACAGATATTCTAGATAAAGACAAGGACAGATATTCCAGATAAAGACAGGGACAGATATTCTAGATAAAGACAGGGACAGATATTCCAGATAAAGACAGGGACAGATATTCTAGATAAAGACAGATATTCTAGATAAAGACAGGTACAGAAATGATTGATAAAGACAGGGACAGATATTCCAGATAAAGACAGGGACAGATATTCTAGATAAAGACGGGGACAGATATTCTAGATAAAGACGGACAGATATTCTAGATAAAGACAGGGACAGATATTCTAGATAAAGACAGGGACAGATATTCTAGATAAAGACGGGGACAGATATTCTAGATAAAGACAGATATTCTAGATAAAGACAGATAGTCTAGATAAAGACAGGGACAGATATTCTAGATAAAGACGGGGACAGATATTCTAGATAAAGACGGACAGATATTCTAGATAAAGACGGGGACAGATATTCTAGATAAAGACGGACAGATATTCTAGATAAAGACAAGGACAGATATTCTAGATAAAGACAAGGACAGATATTCTAGATAAAGACAGAAATTCTAGATAAAGACAGGGACAGATATTCTAGATAAAGACAGGGACAGATATTCTAGATAAAGACAGGGACAGATGTTCTAGATAAAG
The DNA here is from genome assembly GCF_965601325.2 of Salmo salar. Classification (NCBI taxonomy): domain Eukaryota; kingdom Metazoa; phylum Chordata; class Actinopteri; order Salmoniformes; family Salmonidae; genus Salmo; species Salmo salar. Next base: position 1,344,617 of record NC_138296.1, on the reverse strand, counting down.
ACAGGGACAGATATTCTAGATAAAGACAGGGACAGATATTCTAGATAAAGACAGATATTCTAGATAAAGACAGATATTCTAGATAAAGACAGGGACAGATATTCCAGATAAAGACAGGCACAGAAATTCTAGATTAAGACAGGGACAGATATTTTTGATAAAGACAGGGATATATTCTATTGGACCAGACGGTCACATGGTTATGAAAGCCTTGTTTCTATTGGACCAGACGGTCACATGGAGATAAAGGCCTTGTTTCTATTGGACCAGACGGTCACGTGGCGATGAAAGCCTTGTTTCTATTGGACCAGACCTTGTTTATCGTCATAACTTCCTCCCTCTCTTCTATTCAGCCAATGACTGATCTGACAGCTCTTATTAATGGGCCATTACATAGCGAGCACCTATTCAGCCATGTTGCATCATTGGATTCCACAAGGAAAAGAGGGAGAAAGAAAGGAAGGATGGATGATGGAAGGATGGTGAAGGTTTTTGATCAGGGAAGGAAGGATGGTGAAGGTGTTTGAACAGGAAGGAAGGAAGGATGGTAAAGGTGTTTAAACATGGAAGGAAGGATGGTGAAGGTGTTTAAACAAGGAAGGATGGAAGGATGGTAAAGGTGTTTAAACATGGAAGGAAGGATGGTGAAGGTGTTTGATCAGGGAAGGAAGGATGGATGGATGGTGAAGGTGTTTAAACATGGAAAGAAGGATGGAAGGATGGTGAAGGTGTTTAAACAAGGAAGGAAGGATGGTGAAGGTGTTTGAACAGGAAGGAAGGAAGGAAGGAAGGATGGTAAAGATGTGTTGAACAGGAAGGAAGGATGGTGAAGATGTGTTGAACAGGAAGGAAGGAAGGAAGGATGGTAAAGATGTGTTGAACAGGAAGGAAGGAAGGAAGGAAGGAAGGATGGATGGAAGGATGGTGAAGGTGTGTTGAACAGGGAAGGATGGAAGGATGGTAAAGATGTGTTGAACAGGAAGGAAGGAAGGATGGTGAAGATGTGTTGAACAGGGAAGGATGGAAGGATGGTGAAGGTGTTTGAACAGGAAGGAAGGAAGGAAGGAAGGATGGTAAAGATGTGTTGAACAGGAAGGAAGGAAGGAAGGAAGGATGGATGGAAGGATGGTGAAGATGTGTTGAACAGGAAGGAAGGAAGGATGGTGAAGATGTGTTGAACAGGGAAGGAAGGAAGGATGGTGAAGATGTGTTGAACAGGAAGGAAGGAAGGAAGGAAGGAAGGAAGGAAGGAAGGATGGAAGGATGGTGAAAATGTGTTGAACAGGAAGGAAGGAAGGAAGGAAGGAAGGATGGTAAAGATGTGTTGAACAGGGAAGGAAGGAAGGATGGTAAAGATGTGTTGAACAGGAAGGAAGGAAGGAAGGAAGGAAGGATGGTAAAGATGTGTTGAACAGGGAAGGAAGGAAGGATGGTAAAGATGTGTTGAACAGGAAGAAAGGATGGAAGGATGGTAAAGATGTGTTGAACAGGAAGGAAGGATGGTGAAGATGTGTTGAACAGGAAGGAAGGAAGGAAGGATGGTGAAGATGTGTTGAACAGGGCCCTAAACTGAGAGTGCTGCTATAGGATCAGATCATCAGACTGTGTAGTGTGTCTCCATCTAGTGGTGGAAATATAACACTGCAGGTCAGACTCATTTTATTGGTCACATACACCTGTTTAGCAGATGTTATTGCAGGTGTAGCTAAATGCTTGTGTTTCTAGCTCCGACACTGCAGTAATATCTAACAAGTAATATCTAGCAGTTTCTATAACATATACCCAATACACACACATCTAAAGTAAAGGAATGGAATTAAGAATATATAAATATATGGACGAGCAACGTCAGAGCGGCTAAGATACAGTAGAATAGTATAGAATACAGTATATACATATGAGATGAGTAATACATAGACTAAGATACAGTAGAATAGTATAGAATACAGTATATACATATGAGTAATACATAGACTAAGATACAGTAGAATAGTATAGAATACAGTATATACATATGAGATGAGTAATACATAGACTAAGATACAGTAGAATAGTATAGAATACAGTATATACATATGAGATGAGTAATACATAGACTAAGATACAGTAGAATAGTATAGAATACAGTATATACATATGAGATGAGTAATACATACACTAAGATACAGTAGAATAGTATAGAATACAGTATTTACATATGAGATGAGTAATACATAGACTAAGATACAGTAGAATAGTATAGAATACAGTATATACATATGAGATGAGTAATACATAGACTAAGATACAGTAGAATAGTATAGAATACAGTATATACATATGAGATGAGTAATACATAGACTAAGATACAGTAGAATAGTATAGAATACAGTATATACATATGAGATGAGTAATACATAGACTAAGATACAGTAGAATAGTATAGAATACAGTATATACATATGAGATGAGTAATACGTAGACTAAGATACAGTAGAATAGTATAGAATACAGTATATACATATGAGATGAGTAATACATAGACTAAGATACAGTAGAATAGTATAGAATACAGTATATACATATGAGATGAGTAATACATAGACTAAGATACAGTAGAATAGTATAGAATACAGTATATACATATGAGATGAGTAATACATAGACTAAGATACAGTAGAATAGTATAGAATACAGTATATACATATGAGATGAGTAATACATAGACTAAGATACAGTAGAATAGTATAGAATACAGTATATACATATGAGATGAGTAATACATAGACTAAGATACAGTAGAATAGTATAGAATACAGTATATACATATGAGTAATACATAGACTAAGATACAGTAGAATAGTATAGAATACAGTATATACATATGAGATGAGTAATACATAGACTAAGATAGAGTAGAATAGTATAGAATACAGTATATACATATGAGATAAGTAATACATAGACTAAGATTTATTTATTTATTTTATTCCACCTTTATTTAACCAGGTAGGCCAGTTGAGAACAAGTTCTCATTTACAACTGCGACCTGGCCAAGATAAAGCAAAGCAGTTCGACAACAGACAACAACACAGAGTTAAAGCAGTTCGACACTTAGAGTTACACATGGAGTAAAACAAAACATACAGTGGAATAACTGGTGAATTTCTGTATCTTGATAGTTTATTAAATGACACATAAACAAACATTACAATTTATTGTATTTATTTATTTGTATTCCACCTTTATTTAACCAGGTAGGCAAGTTGAGAACAAGTTCTCATTTACAATTGTGACCTGGTCAAGATAAAGCAAAGCAGTTCGACAACATACAACAACACAGAGTTACACATGGAGTAAAACAAACATACAGTCAATAATACAGTAGAAAAATAAGTCTATATACAATATTAGCAAATTAGGTGAGATAAGGGAGGTAAAGGCAAAAAAGGCCATGGTGGCAAAGTAAATACAATATAGCAAGTAAACACTGGAATGGTAGATTTGTAGTGGAAGAAAGTGCAAAGTAGACATAGAAATAATAAGGTGCAAAGGAGCAAAATAAATAAATAAATACAGATATATACAGGAAGTACCAGATAAATGTGGAGCTATATACAGGAAGTACCAGATCAATGGGAATCTATATACAGGAAGTACCAGATCAATATGGAGCTATATACAGGAAGTACCAGATCAATATGGAGCTATATACAGGAAGTACCAGATCAATATGGATCTATATACAGGAAGTACCAATACCAGATCAATGTGGAGCTATATACAGGAAGTACCAGATCAATGTGGAGCTATATACAGGAAGTACCAGATCAATGTGGAGCTATATACAGGAAGTACCAAATCAATGGGAATCTATATACAGGAAGTACCAGATCAATGTGGAGCTATATACAGGAAGTACCAGATCAATGTGGATCTATATACAGGAAGTACCAGATCAATGTGGAGCTATATACAGGAAGTACCAGATCAATGTGGAGCTATATACAGGAAGTACCAGATCAATGTGGATCTATATACAGGAAGTACCAATACCAGATCAATGTGGAGCTATATACAGGAAGTACCAGATCAATGTGGAGCTATATACAGGAAGTACCAGATCAATGTGGAGCTATATACAGGAAGTACCAGATCAATGTGGATCTATATACAGGAAGTACCAATACCAGATCAATGTGGAGCTATATACAGGAAGTACCAGATCAATGTGGAGCTATATACAGGAAGTACCAGATCAATGTGGAGCTATATACAGGAAGTACCAAATCAATGGGAATCTATATACAGGAAGTACCAGATCAATGTGGAGCTATATACAGGAAGTACCAGATCAATGTGGATCTATATACAGGAAGTACCAGATCAATGTGGAGCTATATACAGGAAGTACCAGATCAATGTGGAGCTATATACAGGAAGTACCAAATCAATGAGGAGCTATATACAGGAAGTACCAGTACCAGATCAATGTGGAGCTATATACAGGAAGTACCAGATCAATGTGGATCTATATACAGGAAGTACCAGATCAATGTGGAGCTATATACAGGGAGTACCAGTACCAGATCAATGTGGAGCTATATACAGGAAGTACCAGATCAATGAGGAGCTATATACAGGGAGTACCAGATCAATGTGGAGCTATATACAGGAAGTACCAGATCAATGAGGAGCTATATACAGGGAGTACCAGATCAATGAGGAGCTATATACAGGAAATACCAGTACCAGATCAATGTGAAGCTATATACAGGAAGTACCAGTACCAGATCAATGTGGAGCTATATACAGGAAGTACCAGATCAATGCGGAGCTATATACAGGAAGTACCAGATCAATGTGGATCTATATACAGGAAGTACCAGATCAATGTGGAGCTATATACAGGGAGTACCAGTACCAGATCAATGTGGAGCTATATACAGGAAGTACCAGATCAATGAGGAGCTATATACAGGGAGTACCAGATCAATGTGGAGCTATATACAGGAAGTACCAGATCAATGAGGAGCTATATACAGGGAGTACCAGATCAATGAGGAGCTATATACAGGAAATACCAGTACCAGATCAATGTGAAGCTATATACAGGAAGTACCAGATCAATGTGGATCTATATACAGGAAGTACTAGTACCAGATCAATGTGGATCTATATACAGGAAGTACCAGATCAATGTGGAACTATATACAGGGGGGGAGACCGGCCTGGATATAGAAGCTATTTTTTAGTCTCTCTGTCCCAGCCTCTCCGCCTTTAAGATGGTAGCAGGGTGAACAGGCTTGTAGGTGTCCTGGAGGGCAGGTAGTTTGCCCCCAGTGAATGCGCTGGGCTGACCACTCCACCCTCTGGAGAGCCCTGCGGTTTGCGGACAGTGCAGTTGCCGTACCAGGCGGTGATACAGCCCGTACAGAATGCTCTCGATGGTGCACCTATCTAATATTACACCTGTCTAATATTTATGGACGGGACGATACCAGTATCGCAATACTATTTAACTTCTTTAAAGGAAACAAACATTATTTGTTGAGTTTTTGAAAGAAAAGCATTTCACTGTATTTGTGCATTTGACATTAAAACTTGAATCTAGAAATGATTGTGTTCTGTCTACAGGGGGCAGTGTTGTACCATCATCAGCTTGTTCTAACATAGTAGAACATGTACAGATGCAGGAGCTTTATTTGAGCCAGTTTGCAGCAACAGGAAATGGGAATTATTACGTGGATTTGAATTTTAATTTACATTTTTTTGTAAGGGGTTGATACAGGGAAAATCAAGTCTGAAATTCCTCACTTTAGAAGCCTTTTTTAATAAAACCACAAATGCTACTTACTACACGTTTAAAATGTCCTCCAGATCTCCTGCAAACAGGGCGATCAAATTAGGATCCTACATCTGTAGTAATGCTGCCTGTTAGAATGTCTGGTAGTATATCATCTCTTTCTGTTGGATAAAGAACCGAGTCGTATTCACTTGACACCAAAACTGAAGAACACCGGACCCCAAACTGGGATGGATTACCTGCACTTTTCCAATAACGGGAAAGGGAAAGGGGGGATACCTAGTCAGTTGTCATGGAGATAATAATGGTGAAAGGGGGGGATACCTAGTCAGTTGTCATGGAGATAATAATGGGAAAGGGGGGGATACCTAGTCAGTTGTCATGGAGATAATAATGGGAAAGGGGGGGATACCTAGTCAGTTGTCATGGAGATAATAATGGGAAAGGGGGGGATACCTAGTCAGTTGTCATGGAGATAATAATGGGAAAGGGGGGATACCTAGTCAGTTGTCATGGAGATAATAATGGTGAAAGGGGGGGATACCTAGTCAGTTGTCATGGAGATAATAATGGGAAAGGGGGGGATACCTAGTCAGTTGTCATGGAGATAATAATGGGAAAGGGGGGGATACCTAGTCAGTTGTCATGGAGATAATAATGGTGAAAGGGGGGGATACCTAGTCAGTTGTCATGGAGATAATAATGGGAAAGGGGGGGATACCTAGTCAGTTGTCATGGAGATAATAATGGGAAAGGGGGGGATACCTAGTCAGTTGTCATGGAGATAATAATGGGAAAGGGGGGATACCTAGTCAGTTGTCATGGAGATAATAATGGGAAAGGGGGGATACCTAGTCAGTTGTCATGGAGATAATAATGGTGAAAGGAGGATACCTAGTCTGTTGTCATGGAGATAATAATGGGAAAGGGGGGGATACCTAGTCAGTTGTCATGGAGATAATAATGGGAAAGGGGGGATACCTAGTCAGTTGTCATGGAGATAATAATGGGAAAGGGGGGGATACCTAGTCAGTTGTCATGGAGATAATAATGGTGAAAGGAGGATACCTAGTCTGTTGTCATGGAGATAATAATGGGAAAGGGGGGATACCTAGTCAGTTGTCATGGAGATAATAATGGTGAAAGGAGGATACCTAGTCTGTTGTCATGGAGATAATAATGGGAAAGGGGGGGATACCTAGTCAGTTGTACAACTGAATGCCTTCAACTGAAATGTGTCTTCCGCATTTAACCCCCAACCCCTCTGAATCAGAGAGATTTGGGGGGGCTGCCTTAATCGACATCCACGTCTTCGGCGCCCGGGGAACAGTGGGTTAACTGCCTTGTTCAGGGCCCGGGGAACAGTGGGTTATCTGCCTTGTTCAGGGCCCGGGGAACAGTGGGTTATCTGCCTTGTTCAGGGCCCGGGGAACAGTGGGTTAACTGCCTTGTTCAGGGCCCGGGGAACAGTGGGTTAACTGCCTTGTTCAGGGCCCGGGGAACAGTGGGTCACCTTGTTCAGGGGGCAGAACGACAGATTTGTACCTTGTCAGCTCGGGGATTCGAACTTGCAACCTTTCAGTTACTAACCCAACGCTCTAACCACTAGGCTACCCTGCAACATAAATCCTTTTTTGTTGCAAAAAAAACCCCATTTAGCTACGGTGTGCACTAATGAATAGATCCCCAGCTGCTTGTTAGGGAATAAGGTGCCGTCTGGGACTCAGTTTGATGTGGATGTTGATTTGCTCATAGATGGTCAGTTGTAGTTACAAAGAAACATTGGTTCCCATAATGCAATGGTGTGTGTGTCGTCCATTTAATGTTTCATCCTTAGCCTGTTCTGCTGTACTGACACACACACACGTTTATTTTAGTCATTTAGCAGACACTCTTATCCAGAGCGACTTACAGTAGTGAATGCATACATTTTTATTACATTTGTACATACTGGCCCCCCTGTGGGAATCGAACCCACAACCCTGGCGTTGCAAGCGCCATGCTCTACCAACTGAGTTACAGTGGGACTGTGGGACACACACACACACACACACACACACACTGACACATGATCAACATTCATTATTAACATAGAGTTGCTAGTCCTACCCTAATGCTAACATAAGTGCTTTCTCTCCCTCTGTGTGTGTGTGTGTGTGTGTGTGTGTGTGTGTGTGTGTGTGTGTGTGTGTGTGTGTGTGTGTGTGTGTGTGTGTGTGTGTGTGTGTCTCTGTGCCAAGTGTTTTCACAGACATGTTCAGTCTATTCCTTGTCTACGTCTGTCATCCCAACATGTGTCAAGCTGACCACCATTGTCCCTCTGTAGCCAAGAGCTCCAAGGTAACCTGTGATTACAGCCCCATATCCACCGTCCCGTAGCATCTCACATCTGTCACTATGAAGTGTTTTGAAAAGGCTAGTTATGACACACATCACCACCAAAATTATCCCAGAAACCCTAGACCCCACTCCAATTCGCATACCGCCCCCCTAACAGATCCACAGATGATGCAGCCTCTATTGCCACTCCACACTGCCCTTTCCCACCTGGACAAAATGAACACCTATGTGAGAATGTTGTTCATTGATTACAGCTCAGTGTTCAACAACATAGTTCCCTCAAAGCTCATCACTAAGCTAAGGATCCTGGGACTAAACACCTCCCTCTGCAACTGGATCCTGGACTTCCTGACGGGCCGCCCCCAGGTGGTGAGGGTAGGTAACAACACATCCTCCATGCTGATCCTCAACACGGGGGCCCCTCAGGGGTGCGTGCTCAGTCCCCTCCTGTACTCCCTGTTCACTCACGACTCCACGGCCAGGCAAGACTCCAACACCATCATTAAGTTTGCTGACGACACAACAGTGGTAGGCCTGATCACCGACAACGACGAGACAGCCTATAGGGAGGAGGTCAGAGACCTGGCTGTGTGGTACCAGGACAACAACCTCTCCCTCAACGTGATCGAGACCAAGGAACTGATCGCGAACTAGAGGAGAACGAGGCGAGAGCCCTCCTCCATCCACATCGACTGGGCTGTAGTGGAGCGGGTCGAGAGCTGTAGTGGAGCGGGTCGAAGGGCTGTAGTGGAGCGGGTCGAGGGCTGTAATGGAGCGAGTCGAGAGCTGTAGTTTAGCGGGTCGAGGGCTGTAGTGGAGCGGGTCGAAGGGCTGTAGTGGAGCGGGTCGAGGGCTGTAGTGGAGCGGGTCGAGGGCTGTAATGGAGCGAGTCGAGAGCTGTAGTTTAGCGGGTCGAGAGCTGTAGTGGAGCGGGTCGAGGGCTGTAGTGGAGCGGGTCGAGGGCTGTAGTGGAGCGGGTCGAAGGGCTGTAGTGGAGCGGGTCGAGGGCTGTAGTGGAGCGGGTCGAGGGCTGTAATGGAGCGAGTCGAGAGCTGTAGTGGAGCGGGTCGAGGGCTGTAGTGGAGCGGGTCGAAGGGCTGTAGTGGAGCGGGTCGAGGGCTGTAGTGGAGCGGGTCGAAGGGCTGTAGTGGAGCGGAGTCGAGGGCTGTAGTGGAGCGGGTCGAAGGGCTGTAGTGGAGCGGGTCGAGGGCTGTAGTGGAGCGGGTCGAAGGGCTGTAGTGGAGCGGGTCGAAGGGCTGTAGTGGAGCGGGTCGAGGGCTGTAGTGGAGCGGGTCGAAGGGCTGTAGTGGAGCGGAGTCGAAGGGCTGTAGTGGAGCGGAGTCGAGGGCTGTAGTGGAGCGGGTCGAAGGGCTGTAGTGGAGCGGGTCGAGGGCTGTAGTGGAGCGGGTCGAAGGGCTGTAGTGGAGCGGGTCGAAGGGCTGTAGTGGAGCGGGTCGAGATCTTCAAGTTTCATAACACTAAGGACTTAACA
>NC_138296.1:1315000-1330000 GCF_965601325.2 Salmo salar | reverse complement strand
TAGTCTAGTTAGTCAAGTGCTGTAGTCTAGTTAGTCCAGTACTGTAGTCCAGTACTGTAGTCTAGTTAGTCTAGTTAGTCCAGTACTGTAGTCTAGTACTGTAGTCCAGTACTGTAGTCTAGTTAGTCTAGTACTGTAGTCTAGTTAGTCTAGTACTGTAGTCTAGTTAGTCTAGTAATGTAGTCTAGTTAGTCCAGTACTGTAGTCTAGTTAGTCTAGTTAGTCCAGTACTGTAGTCTAGTACTGTAGTCCAGTACTGTAGTCTAGTTAGTCTAGTACTGTAGTCTAGTTAGTCTAGTACTGTAGTCTAGTTAGTCTAGTAATGTAGTCTAGTTAGTCCAGTACTGTAGTCTAGTTAGTCTAGTTAGTCCAGTACTGTAGTCTAGTACTGTAGTCCAGTACTGTAGTCTAGTTAGTCTAGTACTGTAGTCTAGTTAGTCTAGTAATGTAGTCTAGTTAGTCCAGTACTGTAGTCTAGTTAGTCCAGTACTGTAGTCTAGTTAGTCCAGTACTGTAGTCTAGTGTTGTAGTCTAGTTAGTCCAGTACTGTAGTCTAGTTAGTCTAGTACTGTAGTCTAGTTAGCCTAGTACTGTAGTCTAGTACTGTAGTCTAGTTAGTCTAGTACTGTAGTCTAGTTAGTCTAGTTAGTCTAGTACTGTAGTCTAGTACTGTAGTCTAGTACTGTAGTCTAGTTAGTCCAGTACTGTAGTCTAGTTAGTCCAGTACTGTAGTCTAGTTTGTCCAGTACTGTAGTCTAGTTAGTCTAGTACTGTAGTCTAGTACTGTAGTCTAGTTAGTCCAGTACTGTAGTCTAGTTAGTCCAGTGCTGTAGTCTAGTTAGTCCAGTACTGTAGTCTAGTTAGTCCATTACTGTAGTCTATGCACTCCTGCTTCCAGACCATGGTAAACACACACACTACACACTACACACTACACACTACACACACACACACACACACACACACTATACACACACACACACACACACACACACACACACACACACACACACACACACACACACACTACACACACACACACACACACTACACACACACACTATCACACACACACACACACACACACACACACACACACACAGTGTGACTGAGTCAGTAGGTGATGACTTGATGTGTTGGTGGTGTGACTGAGTCAGTAGGTGATGTGTTGGTGGTGTGACTGAGTCAATAGGTGATGACTTGATGTGTTGGTGGTGTGACTGAGTCAGTAGGTGATGTGTTGGTGGTGTGACTGAGTCAGTAGGTGATGACTTGTTGTGTTGGTGGTGTGACTGAGTCAGTAGGTGATGACTTGTTGTGTTGGTGGTGTGACTGAGTCAGTAGGTGATGACTTGATGTGCTGGTGGTGTGATTGAGTCAGTAGGTGATGACTTGATGTGCTGGTGGTGTGACTGAGTCAATAGGTGATGACTTGATGTGTTGGTGGTGTGACTGAGTCAGTAGGTGATGACTTGATGTGTTGGTGGTGTGACTGAGTCAGTAGGTGATGTGTTGGTGGTGTGACTGAGTCAATAGGTGATGACTTGATGTGTTGGTGGTGTGACTGAGTCAGTAGGTGATGACTTGATGTGTTGGTGGTGTGACTGAGTCAGTAGGTGATGTGTTGGTGGTGTGACTGAGTCAATAGGTGATGACTTGATGTGTTGGTGGTGTGACTGAGTCAGTAGGTGATGTGTTGGTGGTGTGACTGAGTCAGTAGGTGATGACTTGATGTGCTGGTGGTGTGACTGAGTCAATAGGTGATGACTTGATGTGTTGGTGGTGTGACTGAGTCAGTAGGTGATGACTTGATGTGTTGGTGGTGTGACTGAGTCAGTAGGTGATGTGTTGGTGGTGTGACTGAGTCAATAGGTGATGACTTGATGTGTTGGTGGTGTGACTGAGTCAGTAGGTGATGTGTTGGTGGTGTGACTGAGTCATTAGGTGATGATGTGTTGGTGGTGTGACTGAGTCAGTAGGTGATGATGTGTTGGTGGTGTGACTGAGTCAGTAGGTGATGACTTGTTGTATTGGTGGTGTGACTGAGTCAGTAGGTGATGACTTGATGTGCTGGTGGTGTGACTGAGTCAATAGGTGATGACTTGATGTGTTGGTGGTGTGACTGAGTCAGTAGGTGATGACTTGATGTGTTGGTGGTGTGACTGAGTCAGTAGGTGATGTGTTGGTGGTGTGACTGAGTCAATAGGTGATGACTTGATGTGTTGGTGGTGTGACTGAGTCAGTAGGTGATGTGTTGGTGGTGTGACTGAGTCATTAGGTGATGATGTGTTGGTGGTGTGACTGAGTCAGTAGGTGATGATGTGTTGGTGGTGTGACTGAGTCAGTAGGTGATGATGTATTGGTGGTGTGACTGAGTCAGTATGTGATGACTTGATGTGTTGGTGGTGTGACTGAGTCAGTAGGTGATGACTTGATGTGTTGGTGGTGTGACTGAGTCAGTAGGTGATGATGTATTGGTGGTGTGACTGAGTCAGTAGGTGATGACTTGTTGTATTGGTGGTGTGACTGAGTCAGTAGGTGATGACTTGATGCGTTGGTGGTGTGACTGAGTCAGTAGGTGATGATGTGTTGGTGGTGTGACTGAGTCAGTAGGTGATGACTTGTTGTATTGGTGGTGTGACTGAGTCAGTAGGTGATGACTTGATGTGTTGGTGGTGTGACTGAGTCAGTAGGTGATGACTTGTTGTGTTGGTGGTGTGACTGAGTCAGTAGGTGATGATGTGTTGGTGGTGTGACTGAGTCAGTAGGTGATGACTTGATGTGTTGGTGGTGTGACTGAGTCAGTAGGTGATGACTTGATGTGTTGGTGGTGTGACTGAGTCAGTTGGTGATGTGTTGGTGGTGTGACTGAGTCAGTAGGTGATGACTTGATGTGTTGGTGGTGTGACTGAGTCAGTAGGTGATGACTTGATGTGTTGGTGGTGTGACTGAGTCAGTAGGTGATGACTTGATGTGTTGGTGGTGTGACTGAGTCAGTTGGTGATGTGTTGGTGGTGTGACTGAGTCAGTAGGTGATGACTTGATGTGTTGGTGGTGTGACTGAGTCAGTTGGTGATGTGTTGGTGGTGTGACTGAGTCAGTAGATGATGTGTTGGTGGTGTGACTGAGTCAGTAGGTGATGACTTGATGTGTTGGTGGTGTGACTGAGTCAGTAGGTGATGATGTGTTGGTGGTGTGACTGAGTCAGTAGGTGGTGATGTGTTGGTGGTGTGACTGAGTCAGTAGGTGATGATGTGTTGGTGGTGTGACTGAGTCAGTAGGTGATGACTTGATGTGTTGGTGGTGTGACTGAGTCAGTAGGTGATGTGTTGGTGGTGTGACTGAGTCAGTAGGTGATGTGTTGGTGGTGTGACTGAGTCAGTAGGTGATGATGTATTGGTGGTGTGACTGAGTCAGTAGGTGATGTGTTGGTGGTGTGACTGAGTCAGTAGGTGATGTGTTGGTGGTGTGACTGAGTCAGTAGGTGATGATGTGTTGGTGGTGTGACTGAGTCAGTAGGTGATGATGTGTTGGTGGTGTGACTGAGTCAGTAGGTGATGTGTTGGTGGTGTGACTGAGTCAGTTGGTGATGATGTGGTGGTGTGACTGAGTCAGTAGGTGATGATGTGTTGGTGGTGTGACTGAGTCAGTAGGTGATGTGTTGGTGGTGTGACTGAGTCAGTTGGTGATGATGTGGTGGTGTGACTGAGTCAGTAGGTGATGACTTGATGTGTTGGTGGTGTGACTGAGTCTGTCTGTTTTTAACCCTTATGTTACCAGGTAAATTGACTGAGAACACATTCTCATTTACAGCAACGACCTGGGGAGCAGTTACAGGGGAGAGGAGGGGGATGAATGAGCCAATTGGAAGCTGGGGATGATTAGGTGGCTGTTATGGTATGAGGGTTCGAGATGAACATTTTCTTCCCTCCCTCCCTCCCTCTCTCTCTCTGTCTCTCTTTCTCTCTCCCCCTCTCCTTCCCTCCCTCCCTCCCTATCTCTCTGTCTCTCTTTCTCTCCCCCTCTCTCCCTCCCTCTCTCTGTCTATCTCTTTCTCTCTCCCCCTCTCCTTCCCTCCCTCCTTCCCTCTCTGTCGATCTCTTTCTCTCTCTCTCCCCCTCTCCTTCCTTCCTTCCTTCCCTCTCTGTCGATCTCTTTCTCTCTCCCCCTCTCCTTCCCCGTCTCTCTCTCTCTCTCTCTCTCTCCCCTCTCTCTCTCTCCAGGACAGGTTATATTTTGTGATGGAGTATATCAACGGAGGAGACCTCATGTATCAGATCCAGCATGTCGGCAAGTTTAAGGAACCTCACGCTGTGTGAGTACACACACACACACACACACACACCACACCACACCACACACACACACACACACACACACACCACACCACACACACACACACACACACACACACACACACACACACACACACACACACACACACACACACACACACACACCACACCACACCACACACACACACACACACACACCACACCACACCACACCACACCACACACACACACACACACACACACACACACACCCTGTGTGAGTTTCCGGAGTATATCTTCCTGTTCCCAGATCGAACCCATTAATCAAATCAAAGTTTTTTTATTTGTCCAATAAAAATAAAACGTTATTAGTCACATGACTGAATTCAACCTTACCGTGAAATCTTCACTTCCAAGCCCTTTAACCAACCGAGTCAGTGGGGGGGGGGTACCGGTACCGAGTCAGTGTGGGGGAGTACTGGTACCGAGTCAGTGTGGGGGGTACTGGTACCGAGTCAGTGTGGGGGGGGGGGTACTGGTACCGAGTCAGTGTGGGGGAGTACTGGTACCGAGTCAGTGGGGGAGTACCGGTACCGAGTCAGTGTGGGGGAGTACTGGTACCGAGTCAGTGTGGGGGGGGTACTGGTACCGAGTCAGTGTGGGGAGTACTGGTACCGAGTCAGTGTGGGGGGGGTACCGGTACCGAGTCAGTGTGGGGGAGTACTGGTACCGAGTCAGTGTGGGGGGGGGGGTACTGGTACCGAGTCAGTGTGGGGGAGTACTGGTACCGAGTCAGTGGGGGGAGTACCGGTACCGAGTCAGTGTGGGGGAGTACTGGTACCGAGTCAGTGGGGGGAGTACCGGTACCGAGTCAGTGTGGGGAGTACTGGTACCGAGTCAGTGTGGGGGGGGGTACCGGTACCGAGTCAGTGGGGGGAGTACTGGTACCGAGTCAGTGTGGGGGGGTACTGGTACCGAGTCAGTGTGGGGGGTACCGGTACCGAGTCAGTGGGGGGAGTACCGGTACCGAGTCAGTGGGGGGAGTACCGGTACCGAGTCAGTGGGGGGGGGTACTGGTACCGAGTCAGTGTGGGGGGGTACCGGTACCGAGTCAGTGTGGGGGAGTACTGGTACCGAGTCAGTGTGGGGGGGGTACCGGTACCGAGTCAGTGTGGGGGAGTACTGGTACCGAGTCAGTGTGGGGGGTACTGGTACCGAGTCAGTGTGGGGAGTACTGGTACCGAGTCAGTGTGGGGGGGTACTGGTACCGAGTCAGTGTGGGGAGTACTGGTACCGAGTCAGTGGGGGGAGTACTGGTACCGAGTCAGTGGGGGGAGTACCGGTACCGAGTCAGTGTGGGGAGTACTGGTACCTAGTCAGTGTGGGGGGGGTACTGGTACCGAGTCAGTGTGGGGGGAGTACTGGTACCGAGTCAGTTGGGGGGAGTACTGGTACCGAGTCAGTGGGGGGAGTACTGGTACCGAGTCAGTGGGGGGAGTACTGGTACCGAGTCAGTGGGGGGGCGGTACCGAGTCAGTGGGGGGTACCGGTACCGAGTCAGTGGAGGGGGAGTACCGGTACCGAGTCAGTGGGGGGTGGTACCGAGTCAGTGGGGGGGTACCGGTACCGAGTCAGTGTGGGGGGTACCGGTACCGAGTCAGTGGGGGGAATACCGGTACCGAGTCAGTGGGGGGGAGTACCGGTACCGAGTCAGTGGAGGGGGGAGTACCGGTACCGAGTCAGTGGGGGGGAGTACCGGTACCGAGTCAGTGGGGGGGGTACCGGTACCGAGTCAGTGTGGGGGGAGTACCGGTACCGAGTCAGTGGGGGCGGTACCGAGTCAGTGGGGGGTACCGGTACTGAGTCAGTGGGGGGAGTACCGGTACCGAGTCAGTGGGGGGGGGTTACCGGTACCGAGTCAGTGTGGGGGGAGTACCGGTACCGAGTCAGTGGGGGGGGGGTACCGGTACCGAGTCAGTGGGGGGGGGAGTACCGGTACCGAGTCAGTGGGGGGGGAGTACCGGTACCGAGTCAGTGGGAGGTACCGAGTCAGTGGGGGGTACCGGTACCGAGTCAGTGGGGGGAGTACCGGTACCGAGTCAGTGGGGGGGAGTACCGGTACCGAGTCAGTGGGGGGGTGGTACCGAGTCAGTGGGGGGGTACCGGTACCGAGTCAGTGGGGGGTGGTACCGAGTCAGTGGGGGGGGAGTACCGGTACCGAGTCAGTGGGGGGTGGTACCGGTACCGAGTCAGTGTGGGGGGGTACCGGTACCGAGTCAGTGTGGGGAGTACTGGTACCGAGTCAGTGTGGGGGGGGGTACTGGTACCGAGTCAGTGTGGGGGAGTACTGGTACCGAGTCAGTGTGGGGGGGGGGTACCGGTACCGAGTCAGTGTGGGGAGTACTGGTACCGAGTCAGTGTGGGGGGGTACTGGTACCGAGTCAGTGTGGGGGAGTACTGGTACCGAGTCAGTGGGGGGAGTACCGGTACCGAGTCAGTGTGGGGAGTACTGGTACCGAGTCAGTGGGGGAGTACCGGTACCGAGTCAGTGTGGGGGAGTACTGGTACCGAGTCAGTGTGGGGGGGGTACTGGTACCGAGTCAGTGTGGGGGAGTACTGGTACCGAGTCAGTGTGGGGGGGGTACCGGTACCGAGTCAGTGGGGGGAGTACTGGTACCGAGTCAGTGTGGGGGGGGTACTGGTACCGAGTCAGTGTGGGGGAGTACCGGTACCGAGTCAGTGTGGGGGGGTACCGGTACCGAGTCAGTGTGGGGGAGTACTGGTACCGAGTCAGTGTGGGGGGGGTACCGGTACCGAGTCAGTGTGGGGGAGTACTGGTACCGAGTCAGTGTGGGGGGTACTGGTACCGAGTCAGTGTGGGGGAGTACTGGTACCGAGTCAGTGTGGGGGGGTACTGGTACCGAGTCAGTGTGGGGGAGTACTGGTACCGAGTCAGTGTGGGGGGGGTACTGGTACCGAGTCAGTGTGGGGGAGTACTGGTACCGAGTCAGTGGGGGAGTACCGGTACCGAGTCAGTGGGGGAGTACCGGTACCGAGTCAGTGTGGGGGAGTACCGGTACCGAGTCAGTGGGGGGATGTTACCGGTACCGAGTCAGTGGGGGGGAGTACCGGTACCGAGTCAGTGGGGGGGCGGTACCGAGTCAGTGGGGGGGTACTGGTACCGAGTCAGTGTGGGGGAGTACTGGTACCGAGTCAGTGTGGGGGAGTACCGGTACCGAGTCAGTGGAGGGGGAGTACCGGTACCGAGTCAGTGGGGGGATGTTACCGGTACCGAGTCAGTGGGGGGGAGTACCGGTACCGAGTCAGTGGGGGGCGGTACCGAGTCAGTGGGGGGTACCGGTACCGAGTCAGTGGGGGGGAGTACCGGTACCGGGTCAGTGGGGGGGTTACCGGTACCGAGTCAGTTTGGGGGGAGTACCGGTACCGAGTCAGTGGGGGGCGGTACCGAGTCAGTGGGGGGTACCGGTACCGAGTCAGTGGGGGGGGTACCGGTACCGAGTCAGTGGGGGGTGGTACCGAGTCAGTGGGGTACTCGGTACCGGTACTCCCCCACTGACTCGGTACCGGTACTCCCCCACTGACTCGGTACCGGTACCGAGTCAGTGGGGGGGAGTACCGGTACCGAGTCAGTGGGGGGGTGGTACCGAGTCAGTGGGGGGAGTACCGGTACCGAGTCAGTGGGGGGAGTACCGGTACCGAGTCAGTGGGGGGTGGTACCGAGTCAGTGGGGGAGTACCGGTACCGAGTCAGTGGGTGGGGGTACCGGTACCGAGTCAGTGGGGGGGTGGTACCGAGTCAGTGGGGGGTGGTACCGAGTCAGTGGGGGGGAGTACCGGTACCGGGTCAGTGGGGGGGTTACCGGTACCGAGTCAGTTTGGGGGGAGTACCGGTACCGAGTCAGTGGGGGGCGGTACCGAGTCAGTGGGGGGGTACCGGTACCGAGTCAGTGGGGGGGGTACCGGTACCGAGTCAGTGGGGGGTGGTACCGAGTCAGTGGGGTACTCGGTACCGGCACTCCCCCACTGACTCGGTACCGGCACTCCCCCCACTGACTCGGTACCGGTACCGAGTCAGTGGGGGGGAGTACCGGTACCGAGTCAGTGGGGGGGTGGTACCGAGTCAGTGGGGAGGAGTACCGGTACCGAGTCAGTGGGGGGGAGTACCGGTACCGAGTCAGTGGGGGGGTGGTACCGAGTCAGTGGGGGGAGTACCGGTACCGAGTCAGTGGGTGGGGGTACCGGTACCGAGTCAGTGGGGGGGTGGTACCGAGTCAGTGGGGGGGGAGTACCGGTACCGAGTCAGTGGGGGGGAGTACCGGTACCGAGTCAGTGGGGGGTGGTACCGAGTCAGTGGGGGGAGTACCGGTACCGAGTCAGTGGGTGGGGGGTACCGGTACCGAGTCAGTGGGGGGGTGGTACCGAGTCAGTGGGGGGGGGGTACCGGTACCGAGTCAGTGTGGGGGGAGTACCGGTACCGAGTCAGTGGGGGGTACCGGTACCGAGTCAGTGTGGGGGGTGGGGGTACCGGTAACGAGTCAGTGGGGGGGAGTACCGGTTCCGAGTCAGTGGGGGGCGGTACCGAGTCAGTGGGGAGGGGAGTACCGGTACCGAGTCAGTGGGGAGGGCGGTACCGAGTCAGTGGGGGGGGGTAGCTTCATGCCTTTCTCAGGCACCGTTTCGAGTAAATGTCTTGGATTGGTGGGAGCACGGTCCCGGCGATGTACTGGGGGCCTCGTCACCACCCGCTGGAGGGGCCTCGTCACCACCCGCTGGAGGGGCCTCGTCACCACCCGCTGGAGGGGCCTCATCGCGGTCGTGGACAGAGCAATTCCTGTACCAGGCCGTGATGTAGGATGTAGGTCAGGATGCTCTCGATGGTACGGCGGTATTATTTGGAGAGGACCCGGGTTCTGCGTGTCCGAATTTCTTCAGCCGCTTTTAGGAAGTAGAGTCGCTGAATGACAATTCCTCTGTGACGTGGGGAAACGCCAAGGAACTTAAAACTCGTGACTCTCTCTAATACAGTCCCGTTGATGTGGATCGCGGCATGTTCCCTCCATCCCGTGCGGCTCAGTTGGTAGAGCATGGTGTTTGCAACGCCAAGGTTGTGGGTTCGATTCCCACGGGGGACCAGTACAGAGAAGAAAGAAAAAAATGTATGAAATGTATGTATTCACTATTGTAAGTCGCTCTGGATAAGAGCGTCTGCTAAAATTACAAAAAATCCCTCCACCTTCCTACAATCAACTCCTTTTTTTTTGTTTTGCTGTCGTTGAGGGAGAGGTCGTTGTCACGACGACAACACAAAACGCCAGTTCACTTACCTCCCTCCTTTATAGCCCGACTCGCCGTTGTTTGGTCATCAGGCTTTTACATCCGCGGCGTCGTCAGCAGACTGGATGACGGCGTTGGCGCGAAGCCACGCGCGGGGTCGTAGGTGAAACAGGAAGTACAGCAGAGGACTGAGGACACAGTCCTGTCAGGAAGTCCAGGATCCAGTAGCAGAGGGAGGTGTCCAGACTCGTGGCTCTGAGCTCGGTGTCGACCTCGGAGGGAACAATAGTGTTGAATGTTTGAACTGTTGTCGATGAACGGAATTGTCACGTAGGTTTTCCTCTTGTCCGGATGTGTTTACGGCCGTGTGACTGGTGAAGGAAATGGTATTTTTCGGCTTCTCCTCACCCTCTTCTCTTTGAGCGTAGGTTTGAGGGGGTCGATATGTGATTGGTCCGTTCGAACTCACATGGACGTGTTTGCTACGTCCTGTTGATTTTATCAGATATACTGGAAGTATGGCAAAATATACACCTTTATCTCTCTCCTCTCCTCTCCTCTATCTCTTGCTCTCTCTCCTCTCCCTTTCCCTCTCTCCTCTCCTCTCCTCTTCCTCTTCCTCTTCCTCTTCCTCTTCCTCTTCCTCTTCTATCCTATCCTATCCTATCCTATCCTATTCTCTATCTCTTGCTCTTTCCTCTCCTCTCCTCTCCTCTCCTCTCCTCTCCTCTCCTCTCCTCTCCTCTTCTCTCCTCTCCTCTATTTCTTGCTCTCTCCTCTCCCCTCCTCTCCCCTCCTCTCTCCTCTCCTCTCCTCTCCTCTCCTCTCCTCTCCTCTCCTCTCCTCTCCTCTCCTCTCCTCTCCTCTCCTCTCCTCTCCTCTCCTCTCCTCTCCCTCTCCTCTCCCCTCTCCTCTTTCTCTCTCTCAGGTTCTACGCAGCAGAGATTGCCATAGGTCTGTTCTTCCTTCATCTGAAAGGAATCATTTACAGGTGAGTCTTCAAGTCATAAGATACTCGTCACAACATCATCTCAGACAAAGATATTCATCACAACATCATCTCAGACAAAGATATTCATCACAACATCATCTCAAACAAAGATATTCATCACAACATCATCTCAAACAAAGATATTCATCACAACATCATCTCAAACAAAGATATTCATCACAACAACATCTCAGACAAAGATATTCATCACAACAACATCTCAGACAAAGATATTCATCACAACATCATCTCAAACAAAGATATTCATCACAACAACATCTCAGACAAAGATATTCATCACAACAACATCTCAGACAAAGATATTCATCACAACATCAATCTCAGACAAAGATATTCAACAGCCTTGGCAGGAACTAATGGGATCGGTATTGTCTGGTCGTAATTTGGATATTCTGTCTGAGAGTCTAGTATGTATCTGAGTTGTCTCCTGTAGTTACCCTTCTGTCTGAGAGTCTAGCATGTCTCTGTGTTGTCTCCTGTAGGGATCTGAAGCTGGACAACGTGATGCTGGACGCAGAGGGACACATTAAGATAGCGGACTTTGGGATGTGCAAAGAGAACATGTTGGACGGTGTCACCACCAAGACCTTCTGTGGAACCCCAGACTACATCGCTCCTGAGGTACGGGTGTGTGTGTGTGTGTGTGTGTGTGTGTGTGTGTGTGTGTGTCTGTGTGTGTGTGTGTGTGTGTGTGTGTGTGTGTGTGTGTGTGTGTGTGTGTGTTTGTTTGTGTGTGTGTGTGTGTGTGTGTGTGTGTGTGTGTGTGTGTGTGTGTGTGTGTGTGTGTGTGTGTGTGTGTGTGTGTGTGTGTGTGTGTGTGTGTGTGTGTGTGTGTGTGTGTCTGTGTGTGTGAGTGTAATTAAGTTGATTAGGTATCGCACGTTAGTTTGACAGGAGAGACAGATGGTTCAGTTCCTAGTGTTAGCACCTACCGGGCGAGAGAGACACCACACACACACACACACACACACACACACACACACACACACACACACACACACACACACACACACACACACACACACACACACAAAACAGTCACACACACTCGTAGTGCTGTAGACAGTGTGTTATGGTCAGCGCAGCTTCACCTAACTTGCTGTCTAGACCAGGCGGTGCAGCTTCACCTAACATGCTGTCTAGACCAGGTGGTGCAGGTTCACCCTAACATGCTGTCTAGACCAGGTGGTGCAGGTTCACCTAGCATGCTGTCTAGACCAGGTGGTGCAGGTTCACCTAACATGCTGTCTAGACCAGGCGGTGCAGGTTCATCTAACATGCTGTCTAGACCAGGTGGTGCAGGTTCACCTAACATGCAGTCTAGACCAGGCGGTGCAGGTTCACCTAACATGCTGTCTAGACCAGGCGGTGCAGGTTCACCTAACATGCTGTCTAGACCAGGCGGTGCAGGTTCACCTAACATGCTGTCTAGACCAGGTGGTGCAGGTTCACCTAACATGCTGTCTAGACCAGGCGGTGCAGGTTCACCTAACATGCTGTCTAGACCAGGCGGTGCAGGTTCACCTAACATGCTGTCTAGACCAGGCGGCGCAGGTTCACCTAACATGCTGTCTAGACCAGGCGGTGCAGGTTTGAAATATCAAAACCAACTCTGAGCCAATTGTATTAATTTGGGGGACAGGTGGAAACAGGTGGAACATTCATGGACATTTAGCTAGCTAGCTTTCTGTTGCTCATTTGTCCTGGAAGTCCTTTTTTTTTCTGGACTTTTCTAGAATTTTGTCCTATTTTGAGTCACACAAAATCTTGTGTTTTTCTTCTTCTGTGGATAAAAGGGTAAACCTAGTTAGTTTCTAGTAATCTCTCTTCCTTCTTCTTCTGTGGATAAAAGGGTAAACCTAGTTAGTTTCTAGTAATCTCTCCTCCTTCTTCTTCTTCTGTGGATAAAAGGGTAAACCTAGTTATTTTCTAGTAATCTCTCCTCCTTCTTCTTCTGTGGATAAAAGGGTAAACCTAGTTAGTTTCTAGTAATCTCTCCTTCTTCTTCTTCTGTGGATAAAAGGGTAAAACCTAGTTAGTTTCTAGTAATCTCTCTTCCTTCTTCTTCTGTGGATAAAAGGGTAAACCTAGTTAGTTTCTAGTAATCTCTCCTCCTTCTTCTTCTGTGGATAAAAGGGTAAACCTAGTTAGTTTCTAGTAATCTCTCTTCCTTCTTCTTCTGTGGATAAAAGGGTAAACCTAGTTAGTTTCTAGTAATCTCTCCTTCTTCTTCTGTGGATAAAAGGGTAAACCTAGTTAGTTTCTAGTAATCTCTCCTTCTTCTTCTGTGGATAAAAGGGTAAACCTAGTTAGTTTCTAGTAATCTCTCCTCCTTCTTCTGTGGATAAAAGGGTAAACCTAGTTAGTTTCTAGTAATCTCTCCTCCTTCTTCTTCTGTGGATAAAAGGGTAAACCTAGTTAGTTTCTAGTAATCTCTCCTTCTTCTTCTGTGGATAAAAGGGTAAACCTAGTTAGTTTCTAGTAATCTCTCCTCCTTCTTCTTCTGTGGATAAAAGGGTAAACCTAGTTAGTTTCTAGTAATCTCTCCTCCTTCTTCTTCTGTGGATAAAAGGATAAACCTAGTTAGTTTCTAGTAATCTCTCTTCCTTCTTCTTCTGTGGATAAAAGGGTAAACCTAGTTAGTTTCTAGTAATCTCTCCTTCTTCTTCTGTGGATAAAAGGGTAAACCTAGTTAGTTTCTAGTAATCTCTCCTTCTTCTTCTGTGGATAAAAGGGTAAACCTAGTTAGTTTCTAGTAATCTCTCCTCCTTCTTCTGTGGATAAAAGGGTAAACCTAGTTAGTTTCTAGTAATCTCTCCTCCTTCTTCTTCTGTGGATAAAAGGGTAAACCTAGTTAGTTTCTAGTAATCTCTCCTTCTTCTTCTGTGGATAAAAGGGTAAACCTAGTTAGTTTCTAGTAATCTCTCCTCCTTCTTCTTCTGTGGATAAAAGGGTAAACCTAGTTAGTTTCTAGTAATCTCTCCTCCTTCTTCTTCTGTGGATAAAAGGATAAACCTAGTTAGTTTCTATTAGTCTCTCCTCCTTCTTCTTCTGTGGATAAAAGGGTAAACCTAGTTAGTTTCTAGTAATCTCTCCTTCTTCTTCTTCTGTGGATAAAAGGGTAAACCTAGTTAGTTTCTATTAGTCTCTCCTCCTTCTTCTTCTGTGGATAAAAGGGTAAACCTAGTTAGTTTCTATTTAGTCTCTCCTCCTTCTTCTTCTTCTTCTTCTGTGTTCCTGAGTGGCGTGAGCGGTCGAAGTCACTGCATCTCAGTGCTTGAGGCGTCACTACAGACACCCTGGTTCGAATCCAGGCTGTATCACAACCGGCCGGGATTGGGAGTCCCATAGGTGCGACGCGCAATCGGCCCAGCGTCGTCCGGGGTTTGGCCTGCCGGTGTAGTCCGTCATTGTAAAATAAGAATTTTGTTCTCAACTGACTTGCCCTAGTTAAATAAAGGTTAAAGACGGTTTTATTTTAACATTTTATTCTTCTTCTGTGGATTTTATATGGCAGGTTGTTAACCAACTTTAAGGTGCACTACCACCACCAACTGGACTGGAGTGGCGGACCTCAGTCCGTCTTCCAATCACCCACGTGGGTATATGCTCCTATAAACCAATGAGGAGAGGAGGAGAGGCGGGACTTGCAGCGCCGTCTAAGCGTCACAAACAGAACCAAGTTGTATTTTTAGCGCCTGGCTACTCAGAGGCTCGTTGACGCACGCGAGCAGTTAGGATGAAACGATTGAATATCGTGTGTGTGCGTACATACATTCAACGCTCGCGGCGCGGTCGGCATGCTAGGCTCGTGTAGCAACACCAGAGAGAGAACAAATTCACCTCTTATAATGACTTATTCTAAAGCTGTAGTCTAATCCATTGTATTTAAATTCTACTTTACTATACTGTATTCTACTGTATTCTACTCTACTATATTCTACTATATTATACTGTACTCTGTTTTATTATATTATACTCTATTCTACTATATTCTACTCTAATTTATTATATTCTACTCTGTTCTACTCTACTTTACTCTGTTCTACTCTACTCTATTATGCTCTACTCAATTATATTATTCTCGGTTCTATTCTATTATACTCTATCTTACTCTATTCTACTTTATTCTATTCTGCTCTACTATACTCTATTCTACTCTATTCTACTCTATTATGCAATACTCTATTCTTCTCTATTCTACTCTATTCTACTCCATCCTACTCTATTCTTCTCTATTCTGTTCTACTCTATTCTACTCTATTCTTCTCTATTCTGTTCTACTCCATTCTACGCTATTCTATTCTACTCTCTCTCCCCAACCTCCTCACCTCCTTTCTACTCTAATCTATTCTACTCTATTTTACTATATTCTATTCTACTATATTCTGTTCTACTCTATTTTATTCTACTCTATTCT
>NC_138296.1:1302500-1310000 GCF_965601325.2 Salmo salar | reverse complement strand
CTCTAACCCCCTCCCTGTCTCTATGGAGCCTATAGCCTCTAACCCTCTCCCTGCCTGTCTCTACGGAGCCTCTAACCCCGTCCCTGTCTCTATGGAGCCTCTATCCCCCTCCCTGTCTCTATGGAGCCTATAGCTTCTAACCCCCTCCCTGTCTCTATGGAGCCTCTAACCCCCTCCCTGTCTCTACGGATTCTCTAACCCCCTCCCTGTCTCTACGGAGCCTCTAACCCCCTCCCTGCCTCTATGGAGCCTCTAACCCCCTTCCTGTTTCTATGGAGCCTCTAACCCCCTCCCTGCCTCTATGGAGCCTCTAACCCCCTCCCTGCCTCTATGGAGCCTCTAAAGTCTATCCCCCTCCCTGTCTCTATGGAGCCTCTAACCCCCTCCCTGTCTCTATGGAGCCTCTAACCCCCTCCCGACTCTATGGAGCCTCTAACCCCCTCCCTGTCTCTACGGAGCCTCTAACCCGTCCCTCCCTGACTCTATGGAGCCTCTATCCCCCTCCCATCTCTATGGAGTCTCTAACCCCCTCCCTGGCTCTATGGAGCCTCTAACCCCCTCCCTGTCTCTATGGAGCCTCTAACCCCCTCCCTGTCTCTATGGAGCTCTCTAACCCCCTCCCTGTCTCTATGGAGCCTCTAACCCCCTCCCTGTCTCTACGGAGCCTCTAACGTCTAACCCCCTCCCTGTCTCTATGGAGCCTCTAACCCCCTCCCTGTCTCAACCCCATCCCTGTGTTTATGGAGCCTCTAACCCCCTCCCTGTCTCTATGGAGGCTCTAACCCCCTCCCTGTCTCTATGGAGCCTCTAATCCCCTCCCTGGCTCTATGGAGCCTCTAACCCCCTCCCTGGCTCTATGGAGCCTCTAGCCTCTAACCCCCTCCCTGTCTCTATGGTGCCTCTAACCCCCTCCCTGGCTCTACGGAGCCTCTAACGTCTAACCCCCTCCCTGGCTCTATGGAGCCTCTAACCCCCTCCCTGTCTCTATGGAGCCTCTAACCCCCTCCCTGTCTCTATGGAGCCTCTATCCCCCTCCCTGTCTCTATGGAGCCTATAGCCTCTAACCCCCTCCCTGTCTCTATGGAGCCTATAGCCTCTAACCCCCTCCCTGCTGGCTCTACTGAGCCTCTAACCCCGTCCTGTCTCTATGGAGCCTCTATCCCCCTCCCTGTCTCTATGGAGCCTATAGCCTCTAACCCCCTCCCTGTCTCTATGGAGCCTCTAACCCCCTCCCTGTCTCTACGGAGCCTCTAACCCCCTCCCTGTCTCTACGGAGCCTCTAACCCCCTCCCTGCCTCTATGGAGCCTCTAACCCCCTTCCTGTTTCTATGGAGCCTCTAACCCCCTCCCTGCCTCTATGGAGCCTCTAACCCCCTCCCTGCCTCTATGGAGCCTCCAACCTCTATCCCCCTCCCTGTCTCTATGGAGCCTCTAACCCCCTCCCTGTCTCTATGGAGCCTCTAAGCCCCTCCCGACTCTATGGAGCCTCTAACCCCCTCCCTGTCTCTACGGAGCCTCTAACCCCGTCCCTCCCTGTCTCTATGGAGCCTCTATCCCCCTCCCTGTCTCTATGGAGCCTCTAACCCCCCTCCCTGGCTCTATGGAGCCTCTAACACCCCTCCCTGGCTCTATGGAGCCTCTAACCCCCTCCCTGTCTCTATGGACTCTCTAACCCCCTCCCTGACTCTATGGAGCCTCTAACCCCCTCCCTGTCTCTATGGAGCCTCTAACCCCCTCCCTGTCTATATGGAGCCTCTAACCCCCTCCCTGGCTCTAT
Organism: Salmo salar; assembly: GCF_965601325.2. Lineage (NCBI taxonomy): Eukaryota > Metazoa > Chordata > Actinopteri > Salmoniformes > Salmonidae > Salmo > Salmo salar. The sequence continues at coordinate 1,308,223 of NC_138296.1, read as the reverse complement.
GGAGCCTCTAACCCCTCCCTGTCTCTACGGAGCCTCTAACCTCTATCCCCTCCCTGTCTCTATGGAGCCTCTAACCCCCTCCCCGACTCTATGGAGCCTCTAACCCCTCCCTGTCTCTACGGAGCCTCTAACCCCCTCCCTGTCTCTATGGAGCCTCTAACCTCTATCCCCCTCCCTGTCTCTATGGAGCCTCTAACCCCCTCCCTGGCTCTATGGAGCCTCTAACCCCCTCCCTGTCTCTATGGAGCCTCTAACCCCCTCCCTGTCCTCTATGGAGCCTCTAACCTCTATCCCCCTCCCTGTCTCTATGGAGCCTCTAACCCCCTCCCTGTCTCTATGGAGCCTCTAACCCCCTCCCTGTCTCTATGGAGCCTCTAACCCCCTCCCTGTCTCTACGGAGCCTCTAACCTCCATCCCCCTCCCTGTCTCTATGGAGCCTCTATCCCCCTCCCTGTCTCTACGGAGCCTCTAACCCCCTCCCTGGCTCTATGGAGCCTCTAACCTCTATCTCCCTCCCTGGCTCTATGGAGCCTCTAACCCCCTCCCTGGCTCTATGGAGCCTCTAACCCCCCTCCCTGTCTCTATGGAGCCTCTAACCCCCTCCCTGTTTCTATGGAGCCTCTAACCCCCCTCCCTGACTCTATGGAGCCTCTAACCCCCTCCCTGTCTCTATGGAGCCTCTAACCCCCCTCGCTGTCTCTATGGAGCCTCTAACCCCCTCCCTGTCTCTATGGAGCCTCTAACCCCTCCCTGTCTCTACGGAGCCTCTAACCCCCTCTCTGTCTCTACGGAGCCTCTAACCCCCTCCCTGACTCTATGGAGCCTCTAACCCCCTCCCTGTCTCTATGGAGCTTCTAACCCCCTCCCTGCCTCTATGGACCCTCTAACCTCCCTCCCTGTCTCTATGGAGCCTCTAACCCCCTCCCTGTCTCTACGGAGCCTCTAACCCCCTCCCTGTCTCTATGGAGCCTCTAACCCCCTCCCTGTCTCTACGGAGCCTCTAACCCCCTCCCTGTCTCTATGGAACCTCTAAACTCTAACCCCCTCCCTGGCTCTATGGAGCCTCTAAACTCTAACCCCCTCCCTGTCTCTATGGAGCCTCTAACCCCCTCCCTGTCTCTATGGAGCCTCTAACCCCTCCTGTCTCTCGGAGCCTCCTAACCCCCTCCCTGTCTCTACGGAGCCTCTAACCCCCTCCCTGCCTCTATGGAGCCTCTAACCCCCTTCCTGTCTCTATGGAGCCTCTAACCCCCTCCCTGCCTCTATGGAGCCTCTAACCCCCTCCCTGCCTCTATGGAGCCTCTAACCTCTATCCCCCTCCCTGTCTCTATGGAGCCTCTTACCCCCTCCCTGTCTCTATGGAGCCTCTAACCCCCTCCCGACTCTATGGAGCCTCTAACCCCCTCCCTGTCTCTACGGAGCCTCTAACCCCGTCCCTCCCTGTCTCTATGGAGCCTCTAACCCCCTCCCTGTCTCTACGGAGCCTCTAACCCCCTCCCTGTCTCTACGGAGCCTCTAACCCCGTCCCTCCCTGTCTCTAGTTGATGACTAAGCACCCTGGGAAGCGTCTGGGCTGTGGTCCTGAGGGGGAGCGAGACATCAGGGACCACGGGTTCTTCCGCTATATGGACTGGGACAAACTGGAGAACAAGGAAGTGCAACCGCCATTCAAACCCAAAGCTGTAAGTCTCCGCTGTCTCTCTCTGTCCCCTCCTGTCCTTTCAGCTGGTCAATGTTGATGATGGTGATGGTGGTGATGATGGTGATGGTGGTGGTGGTGGTGGTGGTGGTGATGATGGTGGTGATGATGATGATGGTGGTGATGATGGTGGTGATGGTGTGATGGTGGTGATGATGATGATGGTGATGATGATGGTGGTGATGGTAGTGATGGTAGTGATGGTGATGATGGTGATGGTGATGATGATGGTGGTGATGGTGATGATGGTGATGATGGTGATAGTGGTGGTGATGATGATGGTGATGATGGTGGTGATGGTGGTGATGGTGATGGTGGTGATGATGGTGGTGAGTGGTGATGATGATGGTGATGGTGGTGATGGTGATGATGGTGATGATGGTGGTGATGGTGATGATGGTGGTGATGGTGGTGATGATGGTGATGGTGGTGATGATGGTGATGATGATGGTGATGATGGTGGTGATGGTGGTGATGGTGAGTGATGGTGGTGATGGTGGTGATGATGGTGATGTAGTGGTGGTGATGGTGGTGATGATGGTGATAGTGGTGATGATGGTGATGATGGTGGTGATGATGGTGATAGTGGTGGTGATGGTAGTGATGGTGTGTCTGATGTTAGTTGTGTGTTGATGGTGAACTGCAGTTTACTGGTGTTCCAGAGTGTTTCAGCTCCACCTTGTTGTTCCATCAAAAGGTCAGAAGGCAGAATGTGTCAGAACAGAACCTTAATGAGTCCAGACCTTTTCCTCTCTCCCTGTCTTCTGCTCTTCCCCTCTCTCTCTCTCTCTCTCTCTCTCTCTCTCTCTCTCTCTCTCTCTCTCTCTCTCTCTCTCTCTCTCTCTCTCTCTCTCTCCTCTCTCCCTCCTCTCTCTCTCTCTCTCTCTCTCTCTCTCTCTCTCTCTCTCTCCTCTCTCTCTCTCTCTCTCTCTCTCCCTCTCTCTCTCTCTCTCTCTCTCTCTCTCTCTCTCTCTCTCCCTCTTCCCTCTCTCTCTCTCTCTCTCTCTCTCTCTCTCTCTCTCTCTCTCTCTCTCTCTCTCTCTCTCTCTCTCTCTCTCTCTCTCTCTCTCTCTCTCTCTCTCTCTCTCTCTCTCTCTCTCTCTCTCTCTCTCTCTCTCTCTCTCTCTCTCTCTCTCTCTCTCTCTCTCTCTCTCTCTCCCTCTCTCTCTGTCTTCGTAGCTGTCAGGAGACATCAGACCTCCTGTTGTTTAGTTGTGCCTGCTGAGAGAGAAATAGACCGACAGAGATAGAGAGAAGAGAGCTAGAGAGAGATGTATAATACAGCAGGAATTAAACTACACTTAGGAAATACAGCAGGAACAAAACTACACTTAGGAAATAGAGCAGGGACAAAACTACACTAATACAGCAGGAACAAAACTACACTTAGGAAATACAGCAGGAACAAAACTACACTTAGGAAATACAGCAGGAACAAAACTACACTAATACAGCAGGAACAAAACTACACTTAGGAAATACAGCAGGAACAAAACTACACTAATACAGCAGGAACAAAATTACACTAATACAGCAGAAATAAAACTACACTAATACAGCAGGAACAAAATTACACTTAGGAAATACAGCAGGAATAAAATTACACTTAGGAAATACAGCAGGAACAAAACTACACTTAGGAAATACAGCAGGAACGAAACTACACTAATACAGCAGGAACAAAACTACACTTAGGAAATACAGCAGGAACAAAACTACACTAATACAGCAGGAACAAAACTACACTTAATACAGCAGGAACAAAATTACACTAATACAGCAGGAACAAAACTACACTTGGAATACAGCAGGAACAAAACTATACTTAGGAAATACAGCAGGAACAAAACTACACTAATACAGCAGGAACAAAACTACACTTAGGAAATACAGCAGGAATAAAATTACACTTAGGAAATACAGCAGGAACAAAATTACACTTAGGAAATACAGCAGGAACAAAATTACACTTAGGAAATACAGCAGGAACAAAATTACACTTAGGAAATACAGCAGGAACAAAATTACACTAATACAGCAGGAACAAAATTGCACTTAGGAAATACAGCAGGAACAAAATTGCACTTAGGAAATACAGCAGGAACAAAACTACACTTAGGAAATACAGCGGAAAATAAAAATGCAAAGAGAATAGAAAATAAATATAGCTGCGAGCATCGATGAACGGTGTTCACAGGATGACAGGAAGGACAGAAGGTCAGTTGGATTAACAAAGCAAAGCGCTCTATCATGTAGGACCTATCTTCCTTTATGTACGTACAGTAAAAGCATTACCGTGTTTATCTCTCACGGAACCAACAGGGATGTTGATTGATTGATCCATGTTGACGCGATGGCGTCACGCAGTTGCTGCTGATCAGACGTCCCGTTCCGTCTCGTCCCAAAGAGGCTTTATTGGGTTTGAGGTCCTGGGGGGACGGGGACTGGGGATGGGGGACTGGGGACGAGGGACTGGGGACGGGGGACTGACCAGGCCACTCGAATAAACTGAACTCGCTGTCATATTCCAGGATGTGTTTTTTTTCCGCTTCTTGTCCAGTGTTGGTGATCGCGTGCCCACTGGAGACTTTTTCTACTTAGTTTTTTGTTGTTGTTGTTGTTGTTGTTGTTGTTACTGTTACTGTTGTTGTTGTTGTTGTTGTTGTTGTCGTTGTTGTTATTGTTGTTGTGGTTGTTGTTGTTGTTGTTGTTTTACCTCTCTCAGTCAACGAGTTTTGGACCCGCTGGACTGCCGTTGACTGGATGTTGTTTTTTGTTTGTTTTTGTTTGTTGTAAAAGCCTAGACGATGTCGTGTGTGTGAAAAGTCCCAGGAAGGACAGACGTTTCTGAGATACTGGGTCCGGGAGCACCTGGCATCGACGGTCGTACCACGCTCAAAAAAGGACCTTGGGTCACGTGTTTTGTTGTTGCCCGTTCTAAACGTTCAATGGGACCAGTAACTGAATGCCTCGATGCCTGTCTGCCTGCTTTATATAACAAGCTACGACCACGTGACTCTCTGTCTGGAGGAGCGATCCAATTGTGGTGAATGGGACGGTGTACCTAATAAACTGTCCGGTGGACCAGTAACTGAATGCCTCGATGCCTGTCTGCCTGCTTTATATAACAAGCTACGACCACGTGACTCACTGTCTGGAGGAGCGATCCAATTGTGGTGAACGGTGGACGGTGTACCTAATAAACTGTCCGGGGAATGCGTAGGTACACTGCGGCCCATATTTGAACACGAGCGACTATTGTAATCAGTCTATATTCAAAATCTATAATGAATTTGACATTTGGTTTTCGAAGGAGAAGATGATTGTATTTTGAGGTAAATAATAAGTTGTTAAAATGAGTTTATTGTTTGTTGTTGAGACAATCAATACCATGTTTTACATTGATAGATCGTTGTGGAGGGGATTTACATTGGTTTAAATGGAAAACGTAAAATCTTTTTAACCAATCCCTTACCGTTACTGAAACTAAGTTCACGGTCCACGTTTTCGTTGGTCCTACGGTTCAGATGATGTTTAGGATAAAAAATATATATTTGTATTTATTTATATATATATATATATTTTTAAAGCATTAGCGTTACAATAGTAAAAAAAAAAAGGTTAATTAATTGTTTCATTATTATTATTTTTTATTTAAGGTATTGTTGCCAAACTGAACATGGTGCATCGTGGTTAATTTCTTTGACGAGCCTAATATATTTGACGTCGATAGGCCGTTGTGGAGGGGATTTTTACAAAGGATTTAAATGGACACGTAAAAATCTGATTTCCTGATTCATCAATGACTCAGCCATCTCTTAACCAATCAAACTCTGTTTCTCAACCTCTCTGTTAACCCTAAATAACCTCTCTGTTAACCCCATAATAACCTCTCTGTCAACCCCATAATAACCTCTCTGTCAACCCCATAATAACCTCTCTGTTAACCCCATAATAACAATAGGTTTCACAGCCCCTCTGTTAACCCCATAATAACAACAGGTTTCAGAAAGGGACAGAGACA
>NC_138296.1:1292500-1297500 GCF_965601325.2 Salmo salar | reverse complement strand
ATCACTGTTCCATCTCTACCATGGACCCCTAGTCTAGTCTCTATCACTGTTCCATCTCTACCATGGACCCCTAGTCTAGTCTCTATCACTGTTCCATCTCTACCATGGACCCCTAGTCTAGTCTCTATCACTGTTCCATCTGTACCATGGACCCCTAGTCTAGTCTCTATCACTGTTCCATCTCTACCATGGACCCCTAGTCTCTATCACTGTTCCATCTCTACATGGACCCCTAGTCTAGTCTCTATCACTGTTCCATCTCTACCATGGACCCCTAGTCTAGTCTCTATCACTGTTCCATCTCTACCATGGACCCCTAGTCTAGTCTCTATCACTGTTCCATCTCTACCATGGACCCCTAGTCTAGTCTCTATCACTGTTCCATCTCTACCATGGACCCCTAGTCTAGTCTCTATCACTGTTCCATCTCTACCATGGACCCCTAGTCTAGTCTCTATCACTGTTCCATCTCTACCATGGACCCCTAGTCTCTATCACTGTTCCATCTCTACCATGGACCCCTAGTCTAGTCTCTATCACTGTTCCATCTCTACCATGGACCCCTAGTCTAGTCTCTATCACTGTTCCATCTCTACCATGGACCCCTAGTCTCTATCACTGTTCCATCTCTACCATGGACCCCTAGTCTAGTCTCTATCACTGTTCCATCTCTACCATGGACCCCTAGTCTAGTCTCTATCACTGTTCCATCTCTACCATGGACCCCTAGTCTAGTCTCTATCACTGTTCCATCTCTACCATGGACCCCTAGTCTAGTCTCTATCACTGTTCCATCTCTACCATGGACCCCTAGTCTAGTCTCTATCACTGTTCCATCTCTACCATGGACCCCTAGTCTAGGCTCTATCACTGTTCCATCTCTACCATGGACCCCTAGTCTAGTCTCTATCACTGCTCCATCTCTACCATGGACCCCTAGTCTAGTCTCTATCACTGTTCCATCTCTACCATGGACCCCTAGTCTCTATCACTGTTCCATCTCTACCATGGACCCCTAGTCTAGTCTCTATCACTGTTCCATCTCTACCATGGACCCCTAGTCTAGTCTCTATCACTGTTCCATCTCTACCATGGACCCCTAGTCAGTCTCTATCACTGTTCCATCTCTACCATGGACCCCTAGTCTAGTCTCTATCACTGTTCCATCTCTACCATGGACCCCTAGTCTCTATCACTGTTCCATCTCTACCATGGACCCCTAGTCTAGTCTCTATCACTGTTCCATCTCTACCATGGACCCCTAGTCTAGTCTCTATCACTGCTTCCATCTCTACCATGGACCCCTAGTCTAGTCTCTATCACTGTTCCATCTCTACCATGGACCCCTAGTCTAGTCTCTATCACTGTTCCATCTCTACCATGGACCCCTAGTCTAGTCTCTATCACTGTTCCATCTCTACCATGGACCCCTAGTCTCAGTCTCTATCACTGTTCCATCTCTACCATGGACCCCTAGTCTAGTCTCTATCACTGTTCCATCTCTACCATGGACCCCTAGTCTAGTCTCTATCACTGTTCCATCTCTACCATGGACCCCTAGTCTAGTCTCTATCACTGTTCCATCTCTACCATGGACCCCTAGTCTCTATCACTGTTCCATCTCTACCATGGACCCCTAGTCTAGTCTCTATCACTGTTCCATCTCTACCATTGACCCCTAGTCTAGTCTCTATCACTGTTCCATCTCTACCATGGACCCCTAGTCTCTATCACTGTTCCATCTCTACCATGGACCCCTAGTCTAGTCTCTATCACTGTTCCATCTCTACCATGGACCCCTAGTCTAGTCTCTATCACTGTTCCATCTCTACCATGGACCCCTAGTCTAGTCTCTATCACTGTTCCATCTCTACCATGGACCCCTAGTCTAGTCTCTATCACTGTTCCATCTCTACCATGGACCCCTAGTCTCTATCACTGTTCCATCTCTACCATGGACCCCTAGTCTCTATCACTGTTCCATCTCTACCATGGACCCCTAGTCTCTATCACTGTTCCATCTCTACCATGGACCCCTAGTCTAGTCTCTATCACTGTTCCATCTCTACCATGGACCCCTAGTCTCTTTCACTGTTCCATCTCTACCATGGACTCCTAGTCTAGTCTCTATCACTGTTCCATCTCTACCATGGACCACTAGTCTAGTCTCTATCACTGTTCCATCTCTACCATGGACCCCTAGTCTAGTCTCTATCACTGTTCCATCTCTACCATGGACCCCTAGTCTCTATCACTGTTCCATCTCTACCATGGACCCCTAGTCTAGTCTCTATCACTGTTCCATCTCTACCATGGACCCCTAGTCTAGTCTCTATCACTGTTCCATCTCTACCATGGACCCCTAGTCTCTATCACTGTTCCATCTCTACCATGGACCCCTAGTCTCTATCACTGTTCCATCTCTACCATGGACCCCTAGTCTCTATCACTGTTCCATCTCTACCATGGACCACTAGTCTCTATCACTGTTCCATCTCTACCATGGACCCCTAGTCTAGTCTCTATCACTGTTCCATCTCTACCATGGACCCCTAGTCTCTATCACTGTTCCATCTCTACCATGGACCCCTAGTCTAGTCTCTATCATTGTTCCATCTCTACCATGGACCCCTAGTCTAGTCTCTATCACTGTTCCATCTCTACCATGGACCCCTAGTCTAGTCTCTCTCTCTGTTCCATCTCTACTCATGGACTCTCTCTCGTCTCTCTCTCTGTTCCATCTCTACCATGGACCCTCTAGTCTCGTCTCTATGCATCTGTCTCTCATCTCTACTCATGGACCCCTCGTCTAGTCTCTATCACTGTTCCATCTCTACTCATGGACCCCTAGTCTAGTCTCTGTCTCTGTCTCTCTGTCTCTACTCATGGACTCCCTCGTCTCGTCTCTGTCTCTGTCTCCCTCTCTACTCATGGACTCTCTCTAGTCTAGTCTCTATCACTGTCTCTCATCTCTGCTCATGGCTCTCTCTCTCTGTCTCTCTCTCTCTGTCTCTCTCTCTGTCTCTCTGTCTCTCTCTCTCTCTGTCCTCTCTCTTGCTCTCTCTGTCTCTCTCTGTGTCTCTGTCTCTCTGTCTCTCTCTGTCTGTCTCTCTGTCTCTCTGTACCTCTCTCTCTGTCTCTCTGTTCTTTCTCCCTGTCTCCCTCGCCCTCTCTCTTTCTGTGTCTCTGTCTCTCTGTCTCTCTCTCTCTCTGTCTCTCTGTCTCTGTCTTCCCTCTCTCTCTCTCTCTGTGCTTTCTCTCCTCCTCCCCCTCTTGTGTCTCTGTCTCTCTGTCTCTCTCTCTGTCTCCTCTCTCTCTGTCTCTCTGCCTCTGTACCTCTGCCATCTCTCTGGTCTCTCTAGCCAGGTCTGTGGCCTCACTCAGGGGATCTGGGGTCTCTGGTGGCTCTCTGGTGCTCTTGGGTCTAGTACCGCCAGTGGCTGGGGTGGGGGTGCCTCTGGTTAGGTCTCTCAGACCAGGGCTCAGTGGAGCCTCTCCAGGGGATCTAGTGGAGGCCCTCCAGACCTGGGGCTCAGTGGTGTCCTGCCAGCTCAGGACCGAGTGGGTGGGGTGGGGTCTGGTTAGGCCTCTCTCAGACCAGGGAACTCTAGTGGATGTCCTGCCCAGCTACCAGGACCAGAGATGGGGCTGGGGTGCAGGTCTGGTTAGGCCTCTCTCAGACCAGGGAACTCTAGTGGATGTCCTGCCCAGCTACCAGGACCAGAGATGGGGCTGGGGTGCAGGTCTGGTTAGGCCTCTCTCAGACCAGGGAACTCTAGTGGATGTCCTGCCCAGCTACCAGGACCAGAGATGGGGCTGGGGTGCAGGTCTGGTTAGGCCTCTCTCAGACCAGGGAACTCTAGTGGATGTCCTGCCCAGCTACCAGGACCAGAGATGGGGCTGGGGTGCAGGTCTGGTTAGGCCTCTCTCAGACCAGGGAACTCTAGTGGATGTCCTGCCCAGCTACCAGGACCAGAGATGGGGCTGGGGTGCAGGTCTGGTTAGGCCTCTCTCAGACCAGGGAACTCTAGTGGATGTCCTGCCCAGCTACCAGGACCAGAGATGGGGCTGGGGTGCAGGTCTGGTTAGGCCTCTCTCAGACCAGGGAACTCTAGTGGATGTCCTGCCCAGCTACCAGGACCAGAGATGGGGCTGGGGTGCAGGTCTGGTTAGGCCTCTCTCAGACCAGGGAACTCTAGTGGATGTCCTGCCCAGCTACCAGGACCAGAGATGGGGCTGGGGTGCAGGTCTGGTTAGGCCTCTCTCAGACCAGGGAACTCTAGTGGATGTCCTGCCCAGCTACCAGGACCAGAGATGGGGCTGGGGTGCAGGTCTGGTTAGGCCTCTCTCAGACCAGGGAACTCTAGTGGATGTCCTGCCCAGCTACCAGGACCAGAGATGGGGCTGGGGTGCAGGTCTGGTTAGGCCTCTCTCAGACCAGGGAACTCTAGTGGATGTCCTGCCCAGCTACCAGGACCAGAGATGGGGCTGGGGTGCAGGTCTGGTTAGGCCTCTCTCAGACCAGGGAACTCTAGTGGATGTCCTGCCCAGCTACCAGGACCAGAGATGGGGCTGGGGAACCTCCTATGGGAGGATGAACAGAAGGTAGGAGAAGTTGTGTTCTTCTCTCCTTCGGCGAAGCATCTCCTGTCCTCTCTCTGTTTCTACACCAGCACCAACATATCCTCTCTGTGGCTGTAGTTTCAGTATGTCTGGTTCTCTGTATATCTCTGGTTCTCTGTATATCTATCTGGTTCTCTGTATATCCTCTCTGGCTGTAGTTTCAGTATGTCTGGTTCTCTGTATATCTCTGGTCTCTGTATATCTATCTGGTTCTCTGTATATCCTCTCTGTGGCTGTAGTTTCAGTATGTCTGGTTCTCTGTATATCTCTGGTTCTCTGTATTCTGCGGTATCTCTGTGTAGTTTCTGCCTGTATATCTCTGGTTCTCTGTATTCTACGGTATCTCTGTGTAGTTTCTGCCTGTATATCTCTGGTTC
>NC_138296.1:1255000-1287500 GCF_965601325.2 Salmo salar | reverse complement strand
GGGCCTACAGTCGTATGGCTTCAACATGACATTACTGTAAAGTCAGAGGAATAATATGGGCCTACAGTCGTATGGCTTCAACAGGACATTACTGTAAAGTCAGAGGAATAATATGGGCCTACAGTCGTATGGCTTCAACAGGACATTACTGTAAAGTCAGAGGAATAATATGGGCCTACAGTCGTATGGCTTCAACATGACATTACTGTAAAGTCAGAGGAATAATATGGGCCTACAGTCGTATGGCTTCTACAGGACATTACTGTAAAGTCAGAGGAATAATATGGGCCTACAGTCGTATGGCTTCTACATGACATTACTGTAAAGTCAGAGGAATAATATGGGCCTACAGTCGTATGGCTTCAACGTGACATTACTGTAAAATCAGAGGAATAATATGGGCCTACAGTCATATGGCTTCTACATGACATTACTGTATAAAGTCTGAACACACTCCACATTCCTTTGCCCTGAGGTTAATTTCGATGTGTCATATGCAATAAGTCATAGAGTAGTATGGTATATATATATATATATATATATATATATATATATATATTATACAGTATTATACAGTATTATATACAGTATTATATACAGTACCAGTCAAAAGTTTGGACACACCTACTCATTCAAAGGTTTTTCTTTATTTTTACTATTTTCTACGTTGTAGAATAATAGTGAAGACATCAACACTATGAAATAACACATATGGAATCAGGTAGTAAACCAAAAAAAGTGTTAAACAAATCAAAATATATTTTAGATTCTTCAACGTAGCCACCCTTTGCCTTAATGACAGCTTTTGCACGCTCTTAGCAATTCTCTCAACCAGCTTGACCTGGAATGCTTTTCCAACAGTCTTGAAGGAGTTCCCACATATGCTGAGCACTTGATGGCTGCTTTTCCTTTACTCTGCGGTCCAACTCATCCCAAACTATCTCATTTGGATTGAGGATGGGTGATTGTGAAGGCCAGGTCATCTGATGCAACACTCCATCACTCTCCTTCTTGGTAAAATAGCCATTACACAGCCTGGAGGTGTGTTGGGTCATTGTCCTGTTGAAAACAAATGATAGTCCCACTAAGCCCAAACCAGATGGGATGGCGTTTCGCTGCAGAATGCTGTGGTAGCCATGCTGGTTAAGTGGGCCTTGAATTCTAAATAAATCACAGACAGTGTCACCAGCAAAGCTCCCCCACATCATTACACCTCCTCCTCCATGCTTCACGGTGGAAACCACACATGCGGAGATCATCCGTTCACCTACTCTGCGTCTCACAAAGACAAATCTCAAATTTGAACTCATCAGACCAAAGGACAGATTCCCACCGGTCTAATGTCCATTACTCGTGTTTCTTGGCCCAAGCAAGTCTCTTCTTATTATTGATGTCCTTTAGTAGTGGTTTCTTTGCAGCAAATCGTCCATGAAGGCCTGATTCACACAGTCTCCTCTGAACACTTGATGTTGACATGTGTCTGTTACATGAACTCTGTGAAGCATTTATTTTGGGCTGCAATCTGAGGATATAACTAATGAACTTATCCTCTGCAGCAGAGGTAACTCTGGGTCTTCCTTTCCTGTGGCGGTCCTCATGAGAGCCAGTTTCATCAAAGCGCTCGATGGTTTTTGCAACTGCACTTGAAGAAACGTTCAAAATTCTTGACATTTTCCGTATTTACTGACCTTCATGTCTTAAAGTAATGATGGGCTGTCGTTTCTCTTTGCTTATTTGAGCTGTTCTCGCCATAATATGGACTTGTTCTTTTACCAAATAGGGCCATCTTCTGTATACCACCCCTACCTTGTCACAAAACAACTGATTGGCTCAAACACACTAAGAAGGAAAGAAATTCCACAAATTAACTTTTAACAAGTCACACCTGTTAATTGAAATCCATTCCAGGTGACAACCTCATGAAGCTGGTTGAGAGAATGCCAAGAGGGCAAAACTGTCATCAAAGCAAACGGTGACTACTTTGAAGAATCTCAAACATGAAATATATTTTTTATTTGTTTAACAATTTTTTGGGGGTAACAACATGATTCCATGTGTGTTATTTCATAGTTCTGATGTCTTCACTGTTATTCTACAATGTAGAAAATAGTTTCAAAAATATAAAGAAAAATCCTTGAATGAGTAGGTGTGTCCAAACTTTTGACTGGTACTGTATGTGGATACAAACAGTGTCTCTCAGTGACTTACAGAATGTAAACTAGTCTTATAATGTATTTGAAATAGTTATTTCTGTATGCTAACAGTGACTTTAGAGAATGTAGACTAGTCGTATGAAATAGTTATTTATGTATTATAACAGGGACACGTTCTTTGTAATTTTAATGAATAAAGTGAAACTTTGGCAAAGACAAAACAAGCAAAAAAAATGTACGAACCGCGACGACAATGCAGTGCTAACAGGCAACTAAACATAAACAATATCCCATAACCCACACAGGTGGGGGGGGAAGAAAAAAAAACATGCTACTTAAATATGATCCCCAATTAGAGACAACGATAACCAGCTGCCTCTAATTGGGAATCATACACAATCACCAACATAGAAATAGAAAAACCTAGAACCCCACATAGAAAATATAAACTAGAACAACCCTGACCTACTCTACCATAGAAAATAAAAGCTTTCTGCGGTCAGGACGTGACAAACAGTGACTTACAGAATGTAGACTAGTGATATATTTTAAATAGATATTTCAGTCAGAGCAGCGGTATATATCCGTGTAACAGGGGGACTTGACATTTAAAGGTAATTTCCCATACAGCCGACAGCGTGAGCTGCATTTACTATGAAGGCTCCGTGAACGCAGGGGGAGACATTACCTTTAACAGGGGCTGAGCTGGAAAAGGGACTGTATTACAACAACCAACTAACAGCCTTGTGTGTTCGAGTGTGTGTGTGTGTGTGTGTGTGTGTGTGTGTGTGTGTGTGTGTGTGTGTGTGTGTGTGTGTGTGTGTGTGTGTGTGTGTGTGTGTGTGTGTGTGTGTGTGTACTATGAAGGGTACAGGTCCAGTTGTCTTGTGGTTTCTCAGCTCCAGGCTAAACACATAGGATGTATATATAGTTGATTAGACCATAGTGACGTAGGAGTATAACTGTATTCTGCGGCGTAAAGAGCAGAGAATCACCGTGATACTTGGCTTCAATATGGGTTTACCAGATATCTGGTTCATCAGAGCTTCAATATGGGTTTACCAGATATCTGGTTCATCAGAGCTTCAATATGGGTTTACCAGATATCTGGTTCATCAGAGCTTCAATATGGGTTTACCAGATATCTGGTTCATCAGAGCTTCAATATGGGTTTACCAGATATCTGGTTCATCAGAGCTTCAATATGGGTTTACCAGATATCTGGTTCATCAGAGCTTCAATATGGGTTTACCAGATATCTGGTTCATCAGAGCTTAAATATGGGTTTACCAGATATCTGGTTCATCAGAGCTTCAATATGGGTTTACCAGATATCTGGTTCATCAGAGCTTCAATATGGGTTTACCAGATATCTGGTTCATCAGAGCTTCAATATGGGTTTACCAGATATCTGGTTCATCAGAGCTTCAATATGGGTTTACCAGATATCTGGTTCATCAGAGCTTAGTGATGTTGATGCTACTATGTTCACCTAAATAAATATGCATTAGGTTAGCAGTAAGATAAGTCATGGTTTAATGTATAATCTATCGATAGGAATCAAAGGTGTGTTTAGGTTAGCAGTAAGATAAGTCATGGTTTAATGTATAATCTATCCATAGGAATCAAAGCTGTGTTGAGTTATTGACTACAATGTTACATTGTACATCTGATTCAAATTATAGAACTGATTCTAATTATAGAACTGATTCTAATTATAGAATACATTCTCATTCTAAATCTGATTGTAATTCTAGAACTGATTCTAATTATAGAACTGATTCTAATTATAGAACTGATTCTAATTATAGAATACATTCTCATTCTAAATCTGATTGTAATTCTAGAACCGATTCTAATTATAGAACTGATTCTAATTATAGAATACATTCTCATTCTAAATCTGATTCTAATTATAGAACCGATTCTAATTCTAGAACTGATTCTAATTATAGAATACATTCTCATTCTAAATCTGATTGTAATTCTAGAACTGATTCTAATTCTAGAACTGATTATGATTCTAGAACTGATTATAATTCTAGAATACATTCTCATTCTAAATCTGATTGTAATTATAGAACTGATTGTAATTATAGAACTGATTGTAATTATAGAATACATTCTCATTCTAAATCTGATTGTAATTCTAGAACTGATTGTAATTCTAGAACTGATTCTAATTCTAGAACTGATTCTAATTCTAGAATACATTCTCATTCTAAATCTGATTGTAATTCTAGAACTGATTCTAATTCTAGAACTGATTATGATTCTAGAACTGATTATAATTCTAGAATACATTCTCATTCTAAATCTGATTGTAATTATAGAACTGATTGTAATTATAGAACTGATTGTAATTATAGAATACATTCTCATTCTAAATCTGATTCTAATTATAGAACTGATTCTAATTATAGAACTGATTCTAATTATAGAACTGATTCTAATTATAGAATACATTCTCATTCTAAATCTGATTGTAATTCCAGAACTGATTGTATTTCTAGAAATGATTCTAATTCTACAACTATACTGAACAGAAATATAAACGCAACATGCAACAATTTCAATGATTTTACTGAGTTACAGTTCATATGAGGAAATCAGGTGAAGAAGCCGGATGTGGAGGTCCTGGGCTGGCGTGGTTACACGTGGTCTGCGGGTTGTGAGGCCGGTTGGACATACTGCCTAATTCTCTAAAACAACGTTGGAGCCGGCTTATGGTAGAGAAATGAGCATTAAATTCTCTGGCAACAGCTCTGGCGGACATTCCCTGAAGTCAGCATGCCAATTAGCAATCTCCCTGAAAACTTGAGACATCTGTGACATTGTGTTGTTGTGACAAAACTGCACATTTTAGAGTGGCCTTTTATTGTCCCCCCCCCCCAGCACAAGGTGCACCTGTGTAATGATCATGCTGTTTTAATCAGCTTCTTGACATGCCTTACCTGTCAGGTGGATGGATTATCTTGGCAAAGGAGAAATTTTCACTAACAGGAACGTAAACAAAAACAACGTGTGCAAATAAGCTTTTTTTTGTGCGTAAGGACATTTTTTTTCAGGGGTGGGGATTTTTTTTTTATTTCAGCTCATGAAACATGGGACCAACACTTTACAATGTTGTGTTTTTATATTTCTGTTCAGCGTATATAAATATGCATTTGTATAAAAGGTAGACTCAGCGATATAACATCAACGTCAACCAGTTACCCCCCTACTTTAAACGATGAGTGAATCGCTGAGTCTACCTTTAATGATAAGATTCATTATTTGATTGAATGTTAATTGCCTAAATATTGTTTACCTAAAGCTTAGATATTGTGTTGCTTTGTGTTTTTGTTCCCATGCAGTTTCATTTGTAAATATATATTGGGTTGTTTTTTTTTTGTACGATTTAGATTAGTGATTTAAAGTCTTCCAGGTAAATGTTGATATGATGTATTAAAAGATTGAAGATAATTGAAATGATTATATGAATTTGACTTAGGCGTCAGGGCAGTGTAATATCTGACTGTGGGAGGTGGGAGGGGATGATGGGGGTTTAGCCCCAAGTCGTCGTGTTCTTCAGGATTCTACGTCGTTGATTCATCGTCCAACCAGGTCTCACAGTCTCATGTCAGAAGTAGACGTTTATTCATGTTTCAACAAAAAAAAACGTCAACATTTCGAAGTTGTTCCAAATGTCAAATTTCAAAAAGTGTTTAAGTTTAAGTCATAATTTTTAAGGTTAGGCATTAACTCTGAATTTTTAAGGTTAAGTTTAGACATTAACTCTGAATTTTTAAGGTTAAGATTAGACATTAACTCTGAATTTTTAAGGTTAAGTTTAGACATTAACTCCGAATTTTTAAGGTTAGGGTTAAGTTCAGAAATCACTTTCTATCGCCGGATATGAACTTGCAACCTTTGGAATCAGAGGCAGATGCTTCCACCCATCCGCCATCCCTTTCCACAACGAAACCTACTTGAAAGTTAACAGCGCTCACGGTCGCCCCCTAGTGGTCTGTTTCCACGTCATCTCCTGACGTCCTTCGACACGGATGGACGTCGAATACTGACTTGTGTCACGTGTGACCTGGCTGGATTCATCAGGAGTCTATTTACTGTATCGCATTGATTCATCAGGAGTCTATTTACTGTATATCATTGATTCATCGGGAGTCTATTTACTGTATATCATTGATTCATCGGGAGTCTATTTACTGTATATCATTGATTCATCAGGAGTCTATTTACTGTATAGCATTGATTCATCAGGAGTCTATTTACTGTATATTATTGATTCATTAGGAGTCTATTTACTGTATATCATTGATTCATCAGGAGTCTATTTACTGTATAGCATTGATTCATCAGGAGTCTATTTACTGTATATTATTGATTCATTAGGAGTCTATTTACTGTATATCATTGATTCATCAGGAGTCTATTTACTGTATATCATTGATTCATCAGGAGTCTATTTACTGTATATCATTGATTCATCAGGAGTCTATTTACTGTATATCATTGATTCATCAGGAGTCTATTTACTGTATCGCATTGATTCATCAGGAGTCTATTTACTGTATCGCATTGATTCATCGGGAGTCTATTTACTGTATATCATTGATTCATCGGGAGTCTATTTACTGTATATCATTGATTCATCGGGAGTCTATTTACTGTATAGCATTGATTCATCAGGAGTCTACTTTCTGTATATCATTGATTCATCAGGAGTCTATTTACTGTATAGCATTGATTCATCAGGAGTCTACTTTCTGTATATCATTGATTCATCAGGAGTCTACTTTCTGTATATCATTGATCATATATATACTATTCAATGGTTTCTCTAGTTACCTGATCGCTCTAAAGCTAAACTTACTGCCAACTGCTATAGCGGAGGATTAGAATAATGTTTGGATTGATTAGCTACGGTATATATTGGTAGAAGATGTGTTTCCTGTGATGTGGCTGATTGATTAGCTACGGTATATATTGGTAGAAGATGTGGCTGATTGATTAGCTACGGTATATATTGGTAGAAGATGTGGCTGATTGATTAGCTACGGTATATATTGGTAGAAGATGTGTTTCCTGTGATGTGGCTGATTGATTAGCTACGGTATATATTGGTAGAAGATGTGGCTGATTGATTAGCTACGGCATATATTGGTAGAAGATGTGGCTGATTGATTCGCTACGGCATATATTGGTAGAAGATGTGGCTGATTGATTAGCTACGGTATATATTGGTAGAAGATGTGGCTGATTGATTAGCTACGGTATATATTGGTAGAAGATGTGGCTGATTGATTAGCTACGGTATATATTGGTAGAAGATGTGTTTCCTGTGATGTGGCTGATTGATTAGCTACGGTATATATTGGTAGAAGATGTGGCTGATTGATTAGCTACGGTATATATTGGTAGAAGATGTGGCTGATTGATTAGCTACGGTATATATTGGTAGAAGATGTGTTTCCTGTGATGTGGCTGATTGATTAGCTACGGTATATATTGGTAGAAGATGTGGCTGATTGATTAGCTACGGTATATATTGGTAGAAGATGTGGCTGATTGATTAGCTACGGTATATATTGGTAGAAGATGTGGCTGATTGATTAGCTACGGTATATATCGCGGTATATATTGGTAGAAGATGTGGCTGATTGATTAGCTACGGTATATATTGGTAGAAGATGTGTCTGATTGATTAGCTACGGTATATACTGGTAGAAGATGTGTCTGATTGATTAGCTACGGTATATACTGGTAGAAGATGTGTCTGATTGATTAGCTACGGTATATATTGGTAGAAGATGTGGCTGATTGATTAGCTACGGTATATACTGGTAGAAGATGTGGCTGATTGATTAGCTACGGTATATATTGGTAGAAGATGTGGCTGATTGATTAGCTACGGTATATATTGGTAGAAGATGTGGCTGATTGATTAGCTACGGTATATATCGGTAGAAGATGTGTCTGATTGATTAGCTACAGTATATATTGGTAGAAGATGTGGCTGATTGGTTAGCTACGGTATATATTGGTAGAAGATGTGGCTGATTGATTAGCTACGGTATATACTGGTAGAAGATGTGGCTGATTGATTAGCTACAGTATATATTGGTAGAAGATGTGGCTGATTGATTAGCTACGGTATATATTGGTAGAAGATGTGGCTGATTGATTAGCTACGGTATATACTGGTAGAAGATGTGTCTGATTGATTAGCTACGGTATATACTGGTAGAAGATGTGTCTGATTGATTAGCTACGGTATATACTGGTAGAAGATGTGGCTGATTGATTAGCTACAGTATATATTGGTAGAAGATGTGGCTGATTGATTAGCTACGGTATATATTGGTAGAAGATGTGGCTGATTGATTAGCTACGGTATATACTGGTAGAAGATGTGTCTGATTGATTAGCTACGGTATATATTGGTAGAAGAAATGGCTGATTGATTAGCTACGGTATATACTGGTAGAAGATGTGTCTGACTGATTAGCTATGGTATATACTGGTAGAAGATGTGTTTCCTGTGATTAGCTACGGTATATACTGGTAGAAGATGTGTCTGATTGATTAGCTACGGTATATATTGGTAGAAGATGTGTCTGATTGATTAGCTACGGTATATATTGGTAGAAGATGTGTTTCCTGTGATTAGCTACGGTATATACTGGTAGAAGATGTGTCTGATTGATTAGCTACGGTATATACTGGTAGAAGATGTGGCTGATTGATTAGCTACGGTATATATTGGTAGAAGATGTGGCTGATTGATTAGCTACGGTATATATTGGTAGAAGATGTGGCTGATTGATTAGCTATGGTATATATTGGTAGAAGATGTGTCTGACTGATTAGCTACGGTATATACTGGTAGAAGATGTGGCTGATTGATTAGCTACGGTATATATTGGTAGAAGATGTGTCTGATTGATTAGCTACGGTATATACTGGTAGAAGATGTGTTTCCTGTGATGATTAGCTACGGTATATATTGGTAGAAGATGTGGCTGATTGATTAGCTACGGTATATATTGGTAGAAGATGTGGCTGATTGATTCGCTACGGTATATATTGGTAGAAGATGTGGCTGATGGATTAGCTACGGCATATATTGGTAGAAGATGTGGCTGATTGATTCGCTACGGCATATATTGGTAGAAGATGTGGCTGATTGATTAGCTACGGTATATATTGGTAGAAGATGTGGCTGATTGATTAGCTACAGTATATATTGGTAGAAGATGTGTTTCCTGTGATGTGGCTGATTGATTAGCTACGGTATATATTGGTAGAAGATGTGGCTGATTGATTAGCTACGGTATATATTGGTAGAAGATGTGTCTGATTGATTAGCTACGGTATATATTGGTAGAAGATGTGTCTGATTGATTAGCTATGGTATATATTGGTAGAAGATGTGGCTGATTGATTAGCTACGGTATATATTGGTAGAAGATGTGGCTGATTGATTAGCTACGGTATATACTGGTAGAAGATGTGTTTCCTGTGATGTGTCTGATTGATTAGCTACGGTATATATTGGTAGAAGATGTGGCTGATTGATTAGCTACGGTATATATTGGTAGAAGATGTGGCTGATTGATTAGCTACGGTATATATTGGTAGAAGATGTGGCTGATTGATTAGCTACGGTATATATTGGTAGAAGATGTGGCTGATTGATTAGCTACGGTATATATTGGTAGAAGATGTGTCTGATTGATTAGCTACGGTATATACTGGTAGAAGATGTGTCTGACTGATTAGCTACGGTATATACTGGTAGAAGATGTGTCTGATTGATTAGCTACGGTATATACTGGTAGAAGATGTGTCTGATTGATTAGCTACGGTATATACTGGTAGAAGATGTGGCTGATTGATTAGCTACGGTATATATTGGTAGAAGATGTGGCTGATTGATTAGCTACGGTATATATTGGTAGAAGATGTGGCTGATTGATTAGCTACGGTATATACTGGTAGAAGATGTGTCTCCTGTGATGTGGCTGATTGATTAGCTACGGTATATATTGGTTGAAGATGTGTCTGATTGATTAGCTACGGTATATATTGGTAGAAGATGTGGCTGATTGATTAGCTACGGTATATACTGGTAGAAGATGTGGCTGATTGATTAGCTACGGTATATATTGGTAGAAGATGTGGCTGATTGATTCGCTACGGCATATATTGGTAGAAGATGTGGCTGATTGATTAGCTACGGCATATATTGGTAGAAGATGTGGCTGATTGATTCGCTACGGCATATATTGGTAGAAGATGTGGCTGATTGATTAGCTACGGTATATATTGGTAGAAGATGTGGCTGATTGATTAGCTACGGTATATATTGGTAGAAGATGTGGCTGATTGATTAGCTACGGTATATACTGGTAGAAGATGTGTTTCCTGTGATGTGGCTGATTGATTAGCTACGGTATATATTGGTAGAAGATGTGGCTGATTGATTAGCTACGGTATATACTGGTAGAAGATGTGTTTCCTGTGATGTGTCTGATTGATTAGCTACGGTATATATTGGTAGAAGATGTGGCTGATTGATTAGCTACGGTATATATTGGTAGAAGATGTGTCTGATTGATTAGCTACGGTATATACTGGTAGAAGATGTGTCTGATTGATTAGCTACGGTATATACTGGTAGAAGATGTGTCTGATTGATTAGCTACGGTATATATTGGTAGAAGATGTGGCTGATTGATTAGCTACGGTATATACTGGTAGAAGATGTGGCTGATTGATTAGCTACGGTATATATTGGTAGAAGATGTGGCTGATTGATTAGCTACGGTATATATTGGTAGAAGATGTGGCTGATTGATTAGCTACGGTATATATCGGTAGAAGATGTGTCTGATTGATTAGCTACAGTATATATTGGTAGAAGATGTGGCTGATTGGTTAGCTACGGTATATATTGGTAGAAGATGTGGCTGATTGATTAGCTACGGTATATACTGGTAGAAGATGTGGCTGATTGATTAGCTACAGTATATATTGGTAGAAGATGTGGCTGATTGATTAGCTACGGTATATATTGGTAGAAGATGTGGCTGATTGATTAGCTACGGTATATACTGGTAGAAGATGTGTCTGATTGATTAGCTACGGTATATACTGGTAGAAGATGTGTCTGATTGATTAGCTACGGTATATACTGGTAGAAGATGTGGCTGATTGATTAGCTACAGTATATATTGGTAGAAGATGTGGCTGATTGATTAGCTACGGTATATATTGGTAGAAGATGTGGCTGATTGATTAGCTACGGTATATACTGGTAGAAGATGTGTCTGATTGATTAGCTACGGTATATATTGGTAGAAGAAATGGCTGATTGATTAGCTACGGTATATACTGGTAGAAGATGTGTCTGACTGATTAGCTATGGTATATACTGGTAGAAGATGTGTTTCCTGTGATTAGCTACGGTATATACTGGTAGAAGATGTGTCTGATTGATTAGCTACGGTATATATTGGTAGAAGATGTGTCTGATTGATTAGCTACGGTATATATTGGTAGAAGATGTGTTTCCTGTGATTAGCTACGGTATATACTGGTAGAAGATGTGTCTGATTGATTAGCTACGGTATATATTGGTAGAAGATGTGGCTGATTGATTAGCTACGGTATATATTGGTAGAAGATGTGGCTGATTGATTAGCTACGGTATATATTGGTAGAAGATGTGGCTGATTGATTAGCTACGGTATATATTGGTAGAAGATGTGTCTGACTGATTAGCTACGGTATATATTGGTAGAAGATGTGGCTGATTGATTAGCTACGGTATATATTGGTAGAAGATGTGGCTGATTGATTAGCTACGGTATATACTGGTAGAAGATGTGTTTCCTGTGATGTGTCTGATTGATTAGCTACGGTATATATTGGTAGAAGATGTGTCTGATTGATTAGCTACAGTATATATTGGTAGAAGATGTGTCTGATTGATTAGCTACGGTATATATTGGTAGAAGATGTGGCTGATTGATTAGCTACGGTATATACTGGTAGAAGATGTGTCTGATTGATTAGCTACGGTATATATTGGTAGAAGATGTGGCTGATTGATTAGCTACGGTATATATTGGTAGAAGATGTGTCTGACTGATTAGCTACGGTATATATTGGTAGAAGATGTGGCTGATTGATTAGCTACGGTATATATTGGTAGAAGATGTGGCTGATTGATTAGCTACGGTATATATTGGTAGAAGATGTGGCTGATTGATTAGCTACGGCATATATTGGTAGAAGATGTGGCTGATTGATTCGCTATGGTATATACTGGTAGAAGATGTGGCTGATTGATTAGCTATGGTATATACTGGTAGAAGATGTGGCTGATTGATTAGCTACGGTATATATTGGTAGAAGATGTGGCTGATTGATTAGCTACGGTATATACTGGTAGAAGATGTGGCTGATTGATTAGCTACGGTATATACTGGTAGAAGATGTGGCTGATTGATTAGCTATGGTATATACTGGTAGAAGATGTGGCTGATTGATTAGCTACAGTATATATTGGTAGAAGATGTGGCTGATTGATTAGCTACGGTATATATTGGTAGAAGATGTGGCTGATTGATTAGCTACGGTATATACTGGTAGAAGATGTGTCTGATTGATTAGCTACGGTATATACTGGTAGAAGATGTGTCTGATTGATTAGCTACGGTATATACTGGTAGAAGATGTGGCTGATTGATTAGCTATGGTATATATTGGTAGAAGATGTGGCTGATTGATTAGCTACGGTATATACTGGTAGAAGATGTGTTTCCTGTGATGTGTCTGATTGATTAGCTACGGTATATATTGGTAGAAGATGTGGCTGATTGATTAGCTATGGTATATACTGGTAGAAGATGTGTCTGATTGATTAGCTACGGTATATACTGGTAGAAGATGTGTTTCCTGTGATGTGGCTGATTGATTAGCTACGGCATATATTGGTAGAAGATGTGGCTGATTGATTAGCTACGGCATATATTGGTAGAAGATGTGGCTGATTGATTAGCTACGGTATATACTGGTAGAAGATGTGTTTCCTGTGATTAGCTACGGTATATATTGGTAGAAGATGTGTCTGATTGATTAGCTACGGTATATACTGGTAGAAGATGTGGCTGATTGATTAGCTACGGTATATACTGGTAGAAGATGTGTCTGACTGATTAGCTACGGTATATACTGGTAGAAGATGTGTCTGATTGATTAGCTACGGTATATACTGGTAGAAGATGTGTCTGACTGATTAGCTACGGTATATACTGGTAGAAGATGTGGCTGATTGATTAGCTACGCTATATACTGGTAGAAGATGTGTCTGACTGATTAGCTACGGTATATACTGGTAGAAGATGTGTCTGACTGATTAGCTACGGTATATACTGGTAGAAGATGTGTCTGACTGATTAGCTACGGTATATATTGGTAGAAGATGTGTCTGACTGATTAGCTACGGTATATACTGGTAGAAGATGTGTCTGATTGATTAGCTACGGTATATACTGGTAGAAGATGTGTCTGACTGTGTAATAAAGTTGTTTCATATTTAGTGAATGACAATGTCTTTATTCTCTGCATGTCATCCATGGGTTCTCCCCCTATTGACCCCTATTGACCTCTATTGACCTCTATTGACTCCTGTTGACCCCTATTGACCTCTATTGACCTCTATTGACCTCTATTGACTCCTGTTGACCCCTATTGACCTCTATTGACCTCTATTGACCTCTATTGACTCCTGTTGACCTCTATTGACCCCTATTGACCTCTATTGACCCCTATTGACTCATATTGACCCCTATTGACTCCTATTGACTCATGTTGACCCCAATTGACCTCTATTGACCCCTATTGACTCATGTTGACCCCTATTGACTCATGTTGACCCCTATTGACTCATGTTGACCCCTATTGACTCATATTAACCCCTATTGACTCATGTTTACCCCAATTGCCCCCTATTGACCCCTATTGACTCATGTTGACCCCTATTGACTCATATTGACCCCTATTGACTCATGTTGACCCCAATTGACCCCTATTGACCCCTATTGACTCATGTTGACCCCTATTGACTCATGTTGACCCCAATTGACCCCTATTGACCCCTATTGACTCATGTTGACCCCTATTGACTCATATTGACCCCTATTGACTCATGTTGACCCCAATTGACCCCTATTGACCCCTATTGACTCATGTTGACCCCTATTGACTCATGTTGACCCCTATTGACTCATATTGACTCATGTTGACCCCAATTGAATTATGTTGACCCCTATTGACCCCTATTGACCCCTATTGACTCCTATTGACCCCTATTGACTCATATTGACCCCTATTGACACCTATTGACTCATATTGACCCCTATTGACTCCTATTGACTCCTATTGACTATCTACCAAGAGAGTTTTCATCTATATTGTTTCCTAGCTGTTTATTGACCACCACAAACCACCAGAAGACCTCACACTCAACGATCTGTATAAGGCCGTAAGCAAACAGGAAAATACAGAAGCGACGCTCCAAGTAGCCGGGGACTTTAATGCAGGGCAACATACATCCGTTTTCCTAATTTCTACCGGTATGTCACGTGCAACCGGGGGGGGGGACCTCTAGACCACCTTTACTCCACACACAGAGACGCGGAACAAAGCTCTCCCTCGTCCTCCATTTGGCAAATCTGACCACAACTCTATCCTCCTGATTCCTGCTTACAATAAAAAAATAATAATAAAGCAGGAAGTGACTCGCTCAATACGGATGTAGTCAGATGACACGGATGCTAAGCTACAGGACTGTTTTGCTAGCACAGACTGGAATATGTTCTGGGATTCATCCAATGGCATTGAGGAGTACACCACCTCAGTCATTGGCTTCATCAATAAGTGCATCGATGACGTCATCCCCAAAGTGACCATACGTACATATCCCGACCAGAAGCCATGGGTTACAGGCAACATCCGCACGTAGCTTTAGGCTAGAGCTGCCGCTTTCAAGGAGCGGGACACTAATCTGCCCATTTAAAAGAAATCCCGCTACGCCCTCAGACGAACCATCAAACAGGCGAAGCGTCAATACAGGACTAAGATTGAATCATACTACACCTGCTCCGACGCTTGTTGGATGTGGCAGGGCTTGAAAACGGTTTCAGACTACAAAGTGAAACCCGGCCGCGAGCTGCTCAATGACGCGAGCCTACCAGACGGATTAAATGCCTTTTATGCTTGCTTTCGAAAGGCAAGCAACACTGAAGCAAGCATGAGAGGACCAGCTGTTCCAGACGACTGTGTGATCATTCTCTCCGTAGTGTAGCCGATGTGATGTAAGACTTTTAAACAGATCAACATTCACAAGGCTGCAGGGCCAGACGGATTACCAGGACGTGTACTGTGAGCATGCGCTGACCAAGAGAGAAACAGAGAAAACAAAGTGAGAGGTATGGACAGAGAGAGGGGGAGGGAGGTAGAGAGAAACAGAATGAGCGGTATGGACAGAGAGAGAGAGGGGGAGGGGGAGGGAGGTAGAGGGCAGACAGAGCAGGGATGGAGAAAGAGAGGAGAAGAGACAAGGAGTCCTCTGAGAAGAAAAGAAAATGACAGAAGAAGAAGAAGTGGTTCTGTTATATTTATTTAATTCAGAGGATCTAACAAGATGTTTAGCAGAGGAGAGGAGCAGGACGGGGAGACTTAAAGGATTTACACACTCACTACCCTTGCATTTAAACCCTCGTGTTTAGGACAACAACCCACAGCGGTTTTTTTGTCTCAGTATAATTGTGATAAGTGGCTTGATGTGGCTGTCGAACCCGAGGGGAGGACCGTTAGGAAATAAATATCCTGCTTCCATGAAACCATGCACCTGGAGACTAGCTAATGGAGAGCTCACAGTCCTAACACACAGGTAGGATGGTCTAGAGACTAGCTAATGGAGAGCTCACAGTCCTAACACACAGACCCTCCTACCTGTGTGTTCTAGAGACTAGCTAATGAAGAGCACACAGGTAGGAGGGTCTAGAGACTAGCTAATGGAGAGCTCACAGGTAGGAGGGTCTAGAGACTAGCTAATGAAGAACACACAGGTAGGATGGTCTAGAGACTAGCTAATGGGGAGACACACTAGCTAATGAAGCCTAGAGAGAGGACCACGTCCAGGGGAGACACACTAGCTAATGAAGCCTAGAGAGAGAGAGAGAGGACCACGTCCAGGGGGGACACACTAGCTAATGAAGCCTAGAGAGAGGACCACGTCCAGGGAGACACACTAGCTAATGAAGCCTAGAGAGAGGACCACGTCCAGGGAGACACACTAGCTAATGAAGCCTAGAGAGAGGACCACGTCCAGGGGAGACACACTAGCTAATGAAGCCTAGAGAGAGAGGACCACGTCCAGGGGAGACACACTAGCTAATGAAGCCTAGAGAGAGAGGACCACGTCCAGGGAGACACACTAGCTAATGAAGCCTAGAGAGAGGACCACGTCCAGGGAGACACACTAGCTAATGAAGCCTAGAGAGAGAGGACCACGTCCAGGGAGACACACTAGCTAATGAAGCCTAGAGAGAGGACCACGTCCAGGGAGACACACTAGCTAATGAAGCCTAGAGAGAGAGAGAGGACCACGTCCAGGGAGACACACTAGCTAATGAAGCCTAGAGAGAGAGAGAGGACCACGTCCAGGGGGGACACACTAGCTAATGAAGCCTAGAGAGAGGACCACGTCCAGGGGGGACACACTAGCTAATGAAGCCTAGAGAGAGAGGACCACGTCCAGGGGAGACACACTAGCTAATGAAGCCTAGAGAGAGGACCACGTCCAGGGAGACACACTAGCTAATGAAGCCTAGAGAGAGAGGACCACGTCCAGGGGAGACACACTAGCTAATGAAGCCTAGAGAGAGAGAGAGGACCACGTCCAGGGGAGACACACTAGCTAATGAAGCCTAGAGAGAGGACCACGTCCAGGGAAACACACTAGCTAATGAAGCCTAGAGAGAGGACCACGTCCAGGGGAGACACACTAGCTAATGAAGCCTAGAGAGAGGACCACGTCCAGGGAGACACACTAGCTAATGAAGCCTAGAGAGAGAGAGAGGACCACGTCCAGGGGAGACACACTAGCTAATGAAGCCTAGAGAGAGGACCACGTCCAGGGAGACACACTAGCTAATGAAGCCTAGAGAGAGAGGACCACGTCCAGGGAGACACACTAGCTAATGAAGCCTAGAGAGAGGACCACGTCCAGGGGAGACACACTAGCTAATGAAGCCTAGAGAGAGGACCACGTCCAGGGAGACACACTAGCTAATGAAGCCTAGAGAGAGGACCACGTCCAGGGGAGACACACTAGCTAATGAAGCCTAGAGAGAGAGGACCACGTCCAGGGAGACACACTAGCTAATGAAGCCTAGAGAGAGAGAGAGGACCACGTCCAGGGAGACACACTAGCTAATGAAGCCTAGAGAGAGGACCACGTCCAGGGGAGACACACTAGCTAATGAAGCCTAGAGAGAGAGGACCACGTCCAGGGGAGACACACTAGCTAATGAAGCCTAGAGAGAGAGAGAGGACCACGTCCAGGGAGACACACTAGCTAATGAAGCCTAGAGAGAGAGGACCACGTCCAGGGGAGACACACTAGCTAATGAAGCCTAGAGAGAGGACCACGTCCAGGGGAGACACACTAGCTAATGAAGCCTAGAGAGAGGACCACGTCCAGGGAGACACACTAGCTAATGAAGCCTAGAGAGAGAGAGAGGACCACGTCCAGGGAGACACACTAGCTAATGAAGCCTATAGAGAGGACCACGTCCAGGGAGACACACTAGCTAATGAAGCCTAGAGAGAGGACCACGTCCAGGGGAGACACACTAGCTAATGAAGCCTAGAGAGAGGACCACGTCCAGGGGAGACACACTAGCTAATGAAGCCTAGAGAGAGGACCACGTCCAGGGGAGACACACTAGCTAATGAAGCCTAGAGAGAGAGGACCACGTCCAGGGGAGACACACTAGCTAATGAAGCCTAGAGAGAGAGAGAGGACCACGTCCAGGGAGACACACTAGCTAATGAAGCCTAGAGAGAGAGAGAGGACCACGTCCAGGGGAGACACACTAGCTAATGAAGCCTAGAGAGAGAGGACCACGTCCAGGGGAGACACACTAGCTAATGAAGCCTAGAGAGAGAGAGAGGACCACGTCCAGGGAGACACACTAGCTAATGAAGCCTAGAGAGAGAGGACCACGTCCAGGGGGGACACACTAGCTAATGAAGCCTAGAGAGAGAGGACCACGTCCAGGGGAGACACACTAGCTAATGAAGCCTAGAGAGAGAGAGAGGACCACGTCCAGGGAGACACACTAGCTAATGAAGCCTAGAGAGAGAGAGAGGACCACGTCCAGGGGAGACACACTAGCTAATGAAGCCTAGAGAGAGGACCACGTCCAGGGAGACACACTAGCTAATGAAGCCTAGAGAGAGAGGACCACGTCCAGGGGAGACACACTAGCTAATGAAGCCTAGAGAGAGAGAGAGGACCACGTCCAGGGGAGACACACTAGCTAATGAAGCCTAGAGAGAGGACCACGTCCAGGGAGACACACTAGCTAATGAAGCCTAGAGAGAGAGGACCACGTCCAGGGGAGACACACTAGCTAATGAAGCCTAGAGAGAGAGAGAGGACCACGTCCAGGGGAGACACACTAGCTAATGAAGCCTAGAGAGAGGACCACGTCCAGGGAGACACACTAGCTAATGAAGCCTAGAGAGAGAGGACCACGTCCAGGGGAGACACACTAGCTAATGAAGCCTAGAGAGAGGACCACGTCCAGGGAGACACACTAGCTAATGAAGCCTAGAGAGAGAGAGGACCACGTCCAGGGAGACACACTAGCTAATGAAGCCTAGAGAGAGGACCACGTCCAGGGGAGACACACTAGCTAATGAAGCCTAGAGAGAGAGGACCACGTCCAGGGAGACACACTAGCTAATGAAGCCTAGAGAGAGAGAGAGGACCACGTCCAGGGAGACACACTAGCTAATGAAGCCTAGAGAGAGGACCACGTCCAGGGGAGACACACTAGCTAATGAAGCCTAGAGAGAGGACCACGTCCAGGGAGACACACTAGCTAATGAAGCCTAGAGAGAGAGGACCACGTCCAGGGAGACACACTAGCTAATGAAGCCTAGAGAGAGAGGACCACGTCCAGGGAGACACACTAGCTAATGAAGCCTAGAGAGAGAGAGAGGACCACGTCCAGGGGAGACACACTAGCTAATGAAGCCTAGAGAGAGAGAGAGGACCACGTCCAGGGAGACACACTAGCTAATGAAGCCTAGAGAGAGAGAGAGGACCACGTCCAGGGAGACACACTAGCTAATGAAGCCTATAGAGAGGACCACGTCCAGGGAGACACACTAGCTAATGAAGCCTAGAGAGAGGACCACGTCCAGGGGAGACACACTAGCTAATGAAGCCTAGAGAGAGGACCACGTCCAGGGAGACACACTAGCTAATGAAGCCTAGAGAGAGGACCACGTCCAGGGAGACACACTAGCTAATGAAGCCTAGAGAGAGAGGACCACGTCCAGGGGAGACACACTAGCTAATGAAGCCTAGAGAGAGAGAGAGGACCACGTCCAGGGGAGACACACTAGCTAATGAAGCCTAGAGAGAGAGGACCACGTCCAGGGAGACACACTAGCTAATGAAGCCTAGAGAGAGAGAGAGGACCACGTCCAGGGAGACACACTAGCTAATGAAGCCTAGAGAGAGGACCACGTCCAGGGGAGACACACTAGCTAATGAAGCCTAGAGAGAGGACCACGTCCAGGGAGACACACTAGCTAATGAAGCCTAGAGAGAGGACCACGTCCAGGGGAGACACACTAGCTAATGAAGCCTAGAGAGAGGACCACGTCCAGGGGTAGACACACTAGCTAATGAAGCCTAGAGAGAGGACCACGTCCAGGGGAGACACACTAGCTAATGAAGCCTAGAGAGAGGACCACGTCCAGGGGAGACACACTAGCTAATGAAGCCTAGAGAGAGAGAGAGGACCACGTCCAGGGAGACACACTAGCTAATGAAGCCTAGAGAGAGGACCACGTCCAGGGGAGACACACTAGCTAATGAAGCCTATAGAGAGGACCACGTCCAGGGAGACACACTAGCTAATGAAGCCTAGAGAGAGAGGACCACGTCCAGGGGAGACACACTAGCTAATGAAGCCTAGAGAGAGGACCACGTCCAGGGAGACACACTAGCTAATGAAGCCTAGAGAGAGAGAGAGGACCACGTCCAGGGGAGACACACTAGCTAATGAAGCCTAGAGAGAGGACCACGTCCAGGGGAGACACACTAGCTAATGAAGCCTAGGTGAGAGAGGACCACGTCCAGGGGAGACACACTAGCTAATGAAGCCTAGAGAGAGGACCACGTCCAGGGGAGACACACTAGCTAATGAAGCCTAGAGAGAGGACCACGTCCAGGGGAGACACACTAGCTAATGAAGCCTAGAGAGAGAGGACCACGTCCAGGGAGACACACTAGCTAATGAAGCCTAGAGAGAGAGAGAGGACCACGTCCAGGGAGACACACTAGCTAATGAAGCCTAGAGAGAGGACCACGTCCAGGGGAGACACACTAGCTAATGAAGCCTAGAGAGAGAGGACCACGTCCAGGGAGACACACTAGCTAATGAAGCCTAGAGAGAGGACCACGTCCAGGGGAGACACACTAGCTAATGAAGCCTAGAGAGAGAGAGGGACCACGTCCAGGGAGACACACTAGCTAATGAAGCCTAGAGAGAGGACCACGTCCAGGGGAGACACACTAGCTAATGAAGCCTAGAGAGAGGACCACGTCCAGGGAGACACACTAGCTAATGAAGCCTAGAGAGAGAGGACCACGTCCAGGGAGACACACTAGCTAATGAAGCCTAGAGAGAGAGGACCACGTCCAGGGAGACACACTAGCTAATGAAGCCTAGAGAGAGAGGACCACGTCCAGGGAGACACACTAGCTAATGAAGCCTAGAGAGAGAGGACCACGTCCAGGGAGACACACTAGCTAATGAAGCCTAGAGAGAGAGGACCACGTCCAGGGAGACACACTAGCTAATGAAGCCTAGAGAGAGAGGACCACGTCCAGGGGAGACACACTAGCTAATGAAGCCTAGAGAGAGAGGACCACGTCCAGGGGAGACACACTAGCTAATGAAGCCTAGAGAGAGAGGACCACGTCCAGGGGAGACACACTAGCTAATGAAGCCTAGAGAGAGAGGACCACGTCCAGGGGAGACACACTAGCTAATGAAGCCTAGAGAGAGAGAGGACCACGTCCAGGGAGACACACTAGCTAATGAAGCCTAGAGAGAGAGGACCACGTCCAGGGAGACACACTAGCTAATGAAGCCTAGAGAGAGGACCACGTCCAGGGGAGACACACTAGCTAATGAAGCCTAGAGAGAGAGGACCACGTCCAGGGGAGACACACTAGCTAATGAAGCCTAGAGAGAGAGGACCACGTCCAGGGAGACACACTAGCTAATGAAGCCTAGAGAGAGAGGACCACGTCCAGGGAGACACACTAGCTAATGAAGCCTAGAGAGAGAGGACCACGTCCAGGGGGACACACTAGCTAATGAAGCCTAGAGAGAGAGAGAGGACCACGTCCAGGGGGGACACACTAGCTAATGAAGCCTAGAGAGAGGACCACGTCCAGGGGAGACACACTAGCTAATGAAGCCTAGAGAGAGAGAGGACCACGTCCAGGGAGACACACTAGCTAATGAAGCCTAGAGAGAGAGAGAGGACCACGTCCAGGGAGACACACTAGCTAATGAAGCCTAGAGAGAGGACCACGTCCAGGGGAGACACACTAGCTAATGAAGCCTAGAGAGAGGACCACGTCCAGGGAGACACACTAGCTAATGAAGCCTAGAGAGAGAGAGAGGACCACGTCCAGGGAGACACACTAGCTAATGAAGCCTAGAGAGAGAGGAGCACGTCCAGGGGAGACACACTAGCTAATGAAGCCTAGAGAGAGAGAGGACCACGTCCAGGGGAGACACACTAGCTAATGAAGCCTAGAGAGAGAGGACCACGTCCAGGGGAGACACACTAGCTAATGAAGCCTAGAGAGAGAGAGGACCACGTCCAGGGAGACACACTAGCTAATGAAGCCTAGAGAGAGGACCACGTCCAGGGAGACACACTAGCTAATGAAGCCTAGAGAGAGAGAGGACCACGTCCAGGGAGACACACTAGCTAATGAAGCCTAGAGAGAGGACCACGTCCAGGGGGACACACTAGCTAATGAAGCCTAGAGAGAGGACCACGTCCAGGGGAGACACAGTAGCTAATGAAGCCTAGAGAGAGAGAGGACCACGTCCAGGGGAGACACACTAGCTAATGAAGCCTAGAGAGAGAGAGAGGACCACGTCCAGGGGAGACACACTAGCTAATGAAGCCTAGAGAGAGGACCACGTCCAGGGGAGACACACTAGCTAATGAAGCCTAGAGAGAGGACCACGTCCAGGGAGACACACTAGCTAATGAAGCCTAGAGAGAGGACCACGTCCAGGGAGACACACTAGCTAATGAAGCCTAGAGAGAGGACCACGTCCAGGGAGACACACTAGCTAATGAAGCCTAGAGAGAGAGGACCACGTCCAGGGGAGACACACTAGCTAATGAAGCCTAGAGAGAGAGAGGACCACGTCCAGGGGAGACACACTAGCTAATGAAGCCTAGAGAGAGAGGACCACGTCCAGGGGAGACACACTAGCTAATGAAGCCTAGAGAGAGAGAGGACCACGTCCAGGGAGACACACTAGCTAATGAAGCCTAGAGAGAGGACCACGTCCAGGGAGACACACTAGCTAATGAAGCCTAGAGAGAGAGAGGACCACGTCCAGGGAGACACACTAGCTAATGAAGCCTAGAGAGAGGACCACGTCCAGGGGAGACACACTAGCTAATGAAGCCTAGAGAGAGAGGACCACGTCCAGGGGAGACACACTAGCTAATGAAGCCTAGAGAGAGAGGACCACGTCCAGGGAGACACACTAGCTAATGAAGCCTAGAGAGAGGACCACGTCCAGGGGAGACACACTAGCTAATGAAGCCTAGAGAGAGAGGACCACGTCCAGGGGAGACACACTAGCTAATGAAGCCTAGAGAGAGAGAGGACCACGTCCAGGGAGACACACTAGCTAATGAAGCCTAGAGAGAGGACCACGTCCAGGGAGACACACTAGCTAATGAAGCCTAGAGAGAGGACCACGTCCAGGGGAGACACACTAGCTAATGAAGCCTAGAGAGAGAGGACCACGTCCAGGGGAGACACACTAGCTAATGAAGCCTAGAGAGAGAGAGGACCACGTCCAGGGGAGACACACTAGCTAATGAAGCCTAGAGAGAGGACCACGTCCAGGGAGACACACTAGCTAATGAAGCCTAGAGAGAGAGAGGACCACGTCCAGGGGAGACACACTAGCTAATGAAGCCTAGAGAGAGGACCACGTCCAGGGAGACACACTAGCTAATGAAGCCTAGAGAGAGAGGACCACGTCCAGGGAGACACACTAGCTAATGAAGCCTAGAGAGAGGACCACGTCCAGGGGAGACACACTAGCTAATGAAGCCTAGAGAGAGAGGACCACGTCCAGGGGAGACACACTAGCTAATGAAGCCTAGAGAGAGAGGACCACGTCCAGGGAGACACACTAGCTAATGAAGCCTAGAGAGAGGACCACGTCCAGGGAGACACACTAGCTAATGAAGCCTAGAGAGAGGACCACGTCCAGGGGAGACACACTAGCTAATGAAGCCTAGAGAGAGAGGACCACGTCCAGGGGAGACACACTAGCTAATGAAGCCTAGAGAGAGAGAGGACCACGTCCAGGGAGACACACTAGCTAATGAAGCCTAGAGAGAGGACCACGTCCAGGGAGACACACTAGCTAATGAAGCCTAGAGAGAGGACCACGTCCAGGGGAGACACACTAGCTAATGAAGCCTAGAGAGAGAGGACCACGTCCAGGGGAGACACACTAGCTAATGAAGCCTAGAGAGAGAGAGGACCACGTCCAGGGGAGACACACTAGCTAATGAAGCCTAGAGAGAGGACCACGTCCAGGGAGACACACTAGCTAATGAAGCCTAGAGAGAGAGAGGACCACGTCCAGGGGAGACACACTAGCTAATGAAGCCTAGAGAGAGGACCACGTCCAGGGAGACACACTAGCTAATGAAGCCTAGAGAGAGAGGACCACGTCCAGGGAGACACACTAGCTAATGAAGCCTAGAGAGAGGACCACGTCCAGGGGAGACACACTAGCTAATGAAGCCTAGAGAGAGGACCACGTCCAGGGGAGACACACTAGCTAATGAAGCCTAGAGAGAGAGAGGGACCACGTCCAGGGGAGACACACTAGCTAATGAAGCCTAGAGAGAGAGAGAGGACCACGTCCAGGGAGACACACTAGCTAATGAAGCCTAGAGAGAGGACCACGTCCAGGGGAGACACACTAGCTAATGAAGCCTAGAGAGAGGACCACGTCCAGGGGAGACACACTAGCTAATGAAGCCTAGAGAGAGAGAGGACCACGTCCAGGGAGACACACTAGCTAATGAAGCCTAGAGAGAGGACCACGTCCAGGGGAGACACACTAGCTAATGAAGCCTAGAGAGAGGACCACGTCCAGGGAGACACACTAGCTAATGAAGCCTAGAGAGAGAGAGAGGACCACGTCCAGGGAGACACACTAGCTAATGAAGCCTAGAGAGAGGACCACGTCCAGGGAGACACACTAGCTAATGAAGCCTAGAGAGAGGACCACGTCCAGGGAGACACACTAGCTAATGAAGCCTAGAGAGAGAGGACCACGTCCAGGGGAGACACACTAGCTAATGAAGCCTAGAGAGAGGACCACGTCCAGGGAGACACACTAGCTAATGAAGCCTAGAGAGAGAGAGAGGACCACGTCCAGGGGAGACACACTAGCTAATGAAGCCTAGAGAGAGGACCACGTCCAGGGGAGACACACTAGCTAATGAAGCCTAGAGAGAGAGAGGACCACGTCCAGGGAGACACACTAGCTAATGAAGCCTAGAGAGAGGACCACGTCCAGGGGAGACACACTAGCTAATGAAGCCTAGAGAGAGGACCACGTCCAGGGAGACACACTAGCTAATGAAGCCTAGAGAGAGGACCACGTCCAGGGGAGACACACTAGCTAATGAAGCCTAGAGAGAGAGGACCACGTCCAGGGAGACACACTAGCTAATGAAGCCTAGAGAGAGAGGACCACGTCCAGGGAGACACACTAGCTAATGAAGCCTAGAGAGAGGACCACGTCCAGGGAGACACACTAGCTAATGAAGCCTAGAGAGAGAGAGGACCACGTCCAGGGGAGACACACTAGCTAATGAAGCCTAGAGAGAGAGAGGACCACGTCCAGGGAGACACACTAGCTAATGAAGCCTAGAGAGAGGACCACGTCCAGGGAGACACACTAGCTAATGAAGCCTAGAGAGAGAGAGAGGACCACGTCCAGGGGAGACACACTAGCTAATGAAGCCTAGAGAGAGGACCACGTCCAGGGAGACACACTAGCTAATGAAGCCTAGAGAGAGGACCACGTCCAGGGAGACACACTAGCTAATGAAGCCTAGAGAGAGAGGACCACGTCCAGGGAGACACACTAGCTAATGAAGCCTAGAGAGAGGACCACGTCCAGGGGAGACACACTAGCTAATGAAGCCTAGAGAGAGAGAGAGGACCACGTCCAGGGGAGACACACTAGCTAATGAAGCCTAGAGAGAGAGAGAGGACCACGTCCAGGGAGACACACTAGCTAATGAAGCCTAGAGAGAGGACCACGTCCAGGGAGACACACTAGCTAATGAAGCCTAGAGAGAGAGAGAGGACCACGTCCAGGGGAGACACACTAGCTAATGAAGCCTAGAGAGAGAGGACCACGTCCAGGGAGACACACTAGCTAATGAAGCCTAGAGAGAGAGGACCACGTCCAGGGAGACACACTAGCTAATGAAGCCTAGAGAGAGGACCACGTCCAGGGAGACACACTAGCTAATGAAGCCTAGAGAGAGAGAGAGGACCACGTCCAGGGGAGACACACTAGCTAATGAAGCCTAGAGAGAGAGGACCACGTCCAGGGAGACACACTAGCTAATGAAGCCTAGAGAGAGAGGACCACGTCCAGGGAGACACACTAGCTAATGAAGCCTAGAGAGAGGACCACGTCCAGGGAGACACACTAGCTAATGAAGCCTAGAGAGAGAGGACCACGTCCAGGGGAGACACACTAGCTAATGAAGCCTAGAGAGAGGACCACGTCCAGGGGAGACACACTAGCTAATGAAGCCTAGAGAGAGAGAGAGGACCACGTCCAGGGGAGACACACTAGCTAATGAAGCCTAGAGAGAGAGAGGACCACGTCCAGGGAGACACACTAGCTAATGAAGCCTAGAGAGAGGACCACGTCCAGGGAGACACACTAGCTAATGAAGCCTAGAGAGAGGACCACGTCCAGGGGAGACACACTAGCTAATGAAGCCTAGAGAGAGGACCACGTCCAGGGGAGACACACTAGCTAATGAAGCCTAGAGAGAGGACCACGTCCAGGGAGACACACTAGCTAATGAAGCCTAGAGAGAGAGGACCACGTCCAGGGGAGACACACTAGCTAATGAAGCCTAGAGAGAGAGAGAGGACCACGTCCAGGGGAGACACACTAGCTAATGAAGCCTAGAGAGAGAGAGGACCACGTCCAGGGAGACACACTAGCTAATGAAGCCTAGAGAGAGAGAGAGACCACGTCCAGGGGGACACACTAGCTAATGAAGCCTAGAGAGAGAGAGGACCACGTCCAGGGAGACACACTAGCTAATGAATCCTAGAGAGAGAGGACCACGTCCAGGGGGACACACTAGCTAATGAAGCCTAGAGAGAGGACCACGTCCAGGGGAGACACACTAGCTAATGAAGCCTAGAGAGAGAGAGGACCACGTCCAGGGGAGACACACTAGCTAATGAAGCCTAGAGAGAGAGGACCACGTCCAGGGGAGACACACTAGCTAATGAAGCCTAGAGAGAGAGGACCACGTCCAGGGGAGACACACTAGCTAATGAAGCCTAGAGAGAGGACCACGTCCAGGGGAGACACACTAGCTAATGAAGCCTAGAGAGAGGACCACGTCCAGGGAGACACACTAGCTAATGAAGCCTAGAGAGAGGACCACGTCCAGGGGAGACACACTAGCTAATGAAGCCTAGAGAGAGAGAGGACCACGTCCAGGGAGACACACTAGCTAATGAAGCCTA
The DNA here is from genome assembly GCF_965601325.2 of Salmo salar. Lineage (NCBI taxonomy): Eukaryota > Metazoa > Chordata > Actinopteri > Salmoniformes > Salmonidae > Salmo > Salmo salar. Next base: position 1,259,933 of record NC_138296.1, on the reverse strand, counting down.
GAGAGAGGACCACGTCCAGGGGAGACACACTAGCTAATGAAGCCTAGAGAGAGGACCACGTCCAGGGGAGACACACTAGCTAATGAAGCCTAGAGAGAGAGAGGACCACGTCCAGGGAGACACACTAGCTAATGAAGCCTAGAGAGAGGACCACGTCCAGGGGAGACACACTAGCTAATGAAGCCTAGAGAGAGAGGACCACGTCCAGGGAGACACACTAGCTAATGAAGCCTAGAGAGAGAGAGAGGACCACGTCCAGGGGAGACACACTAGCTAATGAAGCCTAGAGAGAGAGGACCACGTCCAGGGAGACACACTAGCTAATGAAGCCTAGAGAGAGGACCACGTCCAGGGAGACACACTAGCTAATGAAGCCTAGAGAGAGGACCACGTCCAGGGGAGACACACTAGCTAATGAAGCCTAGAGAGAGAGGACCACGTCCAGGGAGACACACTAGCTAATGAAGCCTAGAGAGAGGACCACGTCCAGGGAGACACACTAGCTAATGAAGCCTAGAGAGAGAGAGGACCACGTCCAGGGAGACACACTAGCTAATGAAGCCTAGAGAGAGGACCACGTCCAGGGGAGACACACTAGCTAATGAAGCCTAGAGAGAGAGAGAGGACCACGTCCAGGGAGACACACTAGCTAATGAAGCCTAGAGAGAGGACCACGTCCAGGGGAGACACACTAGCTAATGAAGCCTAGAGAGAGGACCACGTCCAGGGAGACACACTAGCTAATGAAGCCTAGAGAGAGAGGACCACGTCCAGGGGAGACACACTAGCTAATGAAGCCTAGAGAGAGGACCACGTCCAGGGGAGACACACTAGCTAATGAAGCCTAGAGAGAGGACCACGTCCAGGGGAGACACACTAGCTAATGAAGCCTAGAGAGAGAGGACCACGTCCAGGGAGACACACTAGCTAATGAAGCCTAGAGAGAGGACCACGTCCAGGGGAGACACACTAGCTAATGAAGCCTAGAGAGAGGACCACGTCCAGGGGGACACACTAGCTAATGAAGCCTAGAGAGAGGACCACGTCCAGGGGAGACACACTAGCTAATGAAGCCTAGAGAGAGAGAGAGGACCACGTCCAGGGGAGACACACTAGCTAATGAAGCCTAGAGAGAGGACCACGTCCAGGGAGACACACTAGCTAATGAAGCCTAGAGAGAGGACCACGTCCAGGGGAGACACACTAGCTAATGAAGCCTAGAGAGAGAGAGAGGACCACGTCCAGGGGAGACACACTAGCTAATGAAGCCTAGAGAGAGGACCACGTCCAGGGGGACACACTAGCTAATGAAGCCCAGAGAGAGAGGACCACGTCCAGGGAGACACACTAGCTAATGAAGCCTAGAGAGAGGACCACGTCCAGGGGAGACACACTAGCTAATGAAGCCTAGAGAGAGGACCACGTCCAGGGGAGACACACTAGCTAATGAAGCCTAGAGAGAGAGGACCACGTCCAGGGAGACACACTAGCTAATGAAGCCTAGAGAGAGGACCACGTCCAGGGGAGACACACTAGCTAATGAAGCCTAGAGAGAGGACCACGTCCAGGGGAGACACACTAGCTAATGAAGCCTAGAGAGAGGACCACGTCCAGGGGAGACACACTAGCTAATGAAGCCTAGAGAGAGAGGACCACGTCCAGGGGAGACACACTAGCTATTGAAGCCTAGAGAGAGAGGACCACGTCCAGGGAGACACACTAGCTAATGAAGCCTAGAGAGAGAGGACCACGTCCAGGGAGACACACTAGCTAATGAAGCCTAGAGAGAGGACCACGTCCAGGGGAGACACACTAGCTAATGAAGCCTAGAGAGAGGACCACGTCCAGGGGGGACACACTAGCTAATGAAGCCTAGAGAGAGAGAGAGGACCACGTCCAGGGGAGACACACTAGCTAATGAAGCCTAGAGAGAGAGAGGACCACGTCCAGGGAGACACACTAGCTAATGAAGCCTAGAGAGAGGACCACGTCCAGGGGAGACACACTAGCTAATGAAGCCTAGAGAGAGGACCACGTCCAGGGGAGACACACTAGCTAATGAAGCCTAGAGAGAGAGGACCACGTCCAGGGAGACACACTAGCTAATGAAGCCTAGAGAGAGAGGACCACGTCCAGGGAGACACACTAGCTAATGAAGCCTAGAGAGAGGACCACGTCCAGGGAGACACACTAGCTAATGAAGCCTAGAGAGAGAGAGGACCACGTCCAGGGAGACACACTAGCTAATGAAGCCTAGAGAGAGGACCACGTCCAGGGAGACACACTAGCTAATGAAGCCCAGAGAGAGGACCACGTCCAGGGAGACACACTAGCTAATGAAGCCTAGAGAGAGGACCACGTCCAGGGAGACACACTAGCTAATGAAGCCTAGAGAGAGGACCACGTCCAGGGAGACACACTAGCTAATGAAGCCTAGAGAGAGAGAGGACCACGTCCAGGGGAGACACACTAGCTAATGAAGCCTAGAGAGAGAGAGGACCACGTCCAGGGGAGACACACTAGCTAATGAAGCCTAGAGAGAGGACCACGTCCAGGGGAGACACACTAGCTAATGAAGCCTAGAGAGAGAGGACCACGTCCAGGGAGACACACTAGCTAATGAAGCCTAGAGAGAGAGGACCACGTCCAGGGGGACACACTAGCTAATGAAGCCTAGAGAGAGGACCACGTCCAGGGAGACACACTAGCTAATGAAGCCTAGAGAGAGAGGACCACGTCCAGGGAGACACACTAGCTAATGAAGCCTAGAGAGAGGACCACGTCCAGGGGAGACACACTAGCTAATGAAGCCTAGAGAGAGAGGACCACGTCCAGGGGAGACACACTAGCTAATGAAGCCTAGAGAGAGAGAGGACCACGTCCAGGGAGACACACTAGCTAATGAAGCCTAGAGAGAGAGGACCACGTCCAGGGGAGACACACTAGCTAATGAAGCCTAGAGAGAGAGGACCACGTCCAGGGAGACACACTAGCTAATGAAGCCTAGAGAGAGGACCACGTCCAGGGAGACACACTAGCTAATGAAGCCTAGAGAGAGAGGACCACGTCCAGGGGAGACACACTAGCTAATGAAGCCTAGAGAGAGGACCACGTCCAGGGAGACACACTAGCTAATGAAGCCTAGAGAGAGAGAGGACCACGTCCAGGGAGACACACTAGCTAATGAAGCCTAGAGAGAGGACCACGTCCAGGGAGACACACTAGCTAATGAAGCCTAGAGAGAGAGAGAGGACCACGTCCAGGGGAGACACACTAGCTAATGAAGCCTAGAGAGAGAGAGAGGACCACGTCCAGGGAGACACACTAGCTAATGAAGCCTAGAGAGAGGACCACGTCCAGGGAGACACACTAGCTAATGAAGCCTAGAGAGAGGACCACGTCCAGGGGGACACACTAGCTAATGAAGCCTAGAGAGAGGACCACGTCCAGGGAGACACACTAGCTAATGAAGCCTAGAGAGAGGACCACGTCCAGGGAGACACACTAGCTAATGAAGCCTAGAGAGAGAGAGAGGACCACGTCCAGGGAGACACACTAGCTAATGAAGCCTAGAGAGAGAGAGAGGACCACGTCCAGGGGAGACACACTAGCTAATGAAGCCTAGAGAGAGGACCACGTCCAGGGGAGACACACTAGCTAATGAAGCCTAGAGAGAGAGGACCACGTCCAGGGAGACACACTAGCTAATGAAGCCTAGAGAGAGGACCACGTCCAGGGAGACACACTAGCTAATGAAGCCTAGAGAGAGGACCACGTCCAGGGAGACACACTAGCTAATGAAGCCTAGAGAGAGGACCACGTCCAGGGGAGACACACTAGCTAATGAAGCCTAGAGAGAGGACCACGTCCAGGGAGACACACTAGCTAATGAAGCCTAGAGAGAGGACCACGTCCAGGGGAGACACACTAGCTAATGAAGCCTAGAGAGAGAGAGAGGACCACGTCCAGGGGAGACACACTAGCTAATGAAGCCTAGAGAGAGGACCACGTCCAGGGAGACACACTAGCTAATGAAGCCTAGAGAGAGGACCACGTCCAGGGAGACACACTAGCTAATGAAGCCTAGAGAGAGGACCACGTCCAGGGAGACACACTAGCTAATGAAGCCTAGAGAGAGAGGACCACGTCCAGGGAGACACACTAGCTAATGAAGCCTAGAGAGAGGACCACGTCCAGGGGAGACACACTAGCTAATGAAGCCTAGAGAGAGGACCACGTCCAGGGAGACACACTAGCTAATGAAGCCTAGAGAGAGAGAGAGGACCACGTCCAGGGAGACACACTAGCTAATGAAGCCTAGAGAGAGGACCACGTCCAGGGAGACACACTAGCTAATGAAGCCTAGAGAGAGAGGACCACGTCCAGGGAGACACACTAGCTAATGAAGCCTAGAGAGAGGACCACGTCCAGGGGAGACACACTAGCTAATGAAGCCTAGAGAGAGGACCACGTCCAGGGAGACACACTAGCTAATGAAGCCTAGAGAGAGGACCACGTCCAGGGAGACACACTAGCTAATGAAGCCTAGAGAGAGAGAGAGGACCACGTCCAGGGAGACACACTAGCTAATGAAGCCTAGAGAGAGGACCACGTCCAGGGAGACACACTAGCTAATGAAGCCTAGAGAGAGAGGACCACGTCCAGGGAGACACACTAGCTAATGAAGCCTAGAGAGAGGACCACGTCCAGGGGAGACACACTAGCTAATGAAGCCTAGAGAGAGGACCACGTCCAGGGAGACACACTAGCTAATGAAGCCTAGAGAGAGGACCACGTCCAGGGAGACACACTAGCTAATGAAGCCTAGAGAGAGAGAGAGGACCACGTCCAGGGAGACACACTAGCTAATGAAGCCTAGAGAGAGGACCACGTCCAGGGGAGACACACTAGCTAATGAAGCCTAGAGAGAGAG
>NC_138296.1:1235000-1250000 GCF_965601325.2 Salmo salar | reverse complement strand
TAATATAATGTAGGTAGGGGTACCAGGTAGTTGAGGTAATATAATGTAGATAGGGGTACCAGGTAGATGAGGTAATATAATGTAGGTAGGGGTACCAGGTAGTTGAGGTAATATAATGTAGGTATGGGTACCAGGTAGTAGAGGTAATATAATGTAGGTAGGGGTACCAGGTAGTAGAGGTAATATAATGTAGGTAGGGGTACCAGGTAGTAGAGGTAATATAATGTAGGTAGGGGTACCAGGTAGTTGTAGGTAATATAATGTAGGTAGGGGTACCAGGTAGTTGTAGGTAATATAATGTAGGTAGGAGTACCAGGTAGTTGAGGTAATATAATGTAGGTAGGGGTGAAGTGACTAGTCAATCAGGGTTGATAGTAAACAGAGTAGCAGCAGCGTATATGAAGAGTGTGATCGTGTGTGTGTGTGTGTGTGTGTGTGTGTGTGTGTGTGTGTGTGTGTGTGTGTGTGTGTGTGTGTGTGTGTGTGTGTGTGTGTGTGTGTGTGTGTGTTGGTGTAGTATGTGTGAGTGTGTGGGTAGAGTCAGTGCCAAATGAAAAGTGCCTGGAGTCTTTGACAATTTTTAGGACCTTCCTCTGACACCGCCTGGTATAGATGTCCTGGATGACAGGAAGCTTGACCCCGGTGATGTACTTTGGTCCGTACTTTGGTCTGTAGCACCTTATGGTCAGATGCCGAGCAGTTGCCATACCAGGCGGCGATGCAGCCAGTCAAGATGCTCTCGATGGTGCAGCTGTAGAACGTTTTGAAGATCTGATGACCCGTGCCAAAATCTTTTCAGCCTCCTTAGAGTGAAGAGGCGTTGTCGTGTTTGGACCATAATAGATCCTTAGTGACGTGGACACAGAGGAACACTTCCTGTAGTCCGCGATCTGCTCCTCAGTCTTGCTGACGTTGAGGGAGAGGTTGTTGTCATGGTATCTGACCTCCAGGATCAGCGTGGCGGATGTGTTGTTACCTACCCTTACCACCTGGGGGCGGCCTGTCAGGAAGTCCAGGATCCAGTTGCAGAGGGAGGTGTTTAGTCCCAGGATCCTTAGCTTAGTGATGAGCTTTGAGGGTACTATGGTGTTGAACGCTGAGCTGCAGTCAAGGAATAGCTTTCTCACATAGGTGTTCCTTTTGTCCAGGTGGGAAAGGGCAGTGTGGAGTGGCAATAGAGGCTGCATCATCTGTGGATCTGTTGGGGCGGTATGTGAATTGGAGTGGGGACAGAGTGTCTGGGATAAAGGTGGTATGTGAATTGGAGTGGGGTCTAGGGTTTCTGGGATAATGGTGGTATGTGAATTGGAGTGGGGACAGGGTGTCAGGGATAATGATGGTGTTGATGTGACCTATGACAGGCCTTTCAAAGAATTTCATGGCTATAGATGTGAGTGCCACAGGGCAATAGTCATTTAGGCAGGTTACCTTGACTTCCTTGGGTACAGGGACTATGATGGTCTGCTTGAAACATGTTGGTATTACAGACTCAGCGTATGCTTGCAGAACACGTCCTGGTAATCCGTCTGGCCCTGCAGCCTTGTGAATGTTGACCTGTTTAAAAGTCTTAGTCACATCGGCTGCGGAGAGAATGATCACACAGTCATCCGGAACAGCTGGTGCTCTCATGCACGGTAACATCACGTCCGCATCACGTCAGCATCACGGCAGCATCATGCCAGCATCATGCCAGCATCACACCAGCATCATGCCAGCATCACGCCAGCATCACACCTGCATCGTGCCAGCATCACGTCAGCATCGCATCGGCATCACACCAGCATCTCGTCAGCATCTCGTCAGCATCGCGTTCGCATCGCGTTAGCATCACATCAGCATCACACTAGCATCATGCCAGCATCGGGCCAGCATCACCACAGCGTCCCGTCAGCATCACGCCACAGTTCCATGTGACTACAGGACACCTCTGGAGAGACACACACACACACACACACACACACACACACACACACACACACACACACACACACACACACACACACACACACACTCTCTCTCTCTCTCTCTTTTCATAAACCATTTTCACTATTGTTTGGAGTCATTGAGTCTAAGAGAGATAGGACACCTTCCCCCAGGGCAGCTGGAGTCATTACAGAGACACACCCCCAGTTTCCTGATGAATAACCCACTAACAGAGCCACTGGGACCCAGAGGGCTCTAGGTGAGACATTTCCATGGCAGACATGTTGTTTCATTGTGTCTTTCTCCCATAACCTCTCTGAGATTATTTAGATAGATGGTGGTCTCTCTCTCTCTCTCTCTCTCTCTCTCTACTCTTACACCTCCCCCTCCTCCCCCCTCTCCCCCTCTCCTTCTCTCTCTCCTCTTTCCTCCTCTTCTCCCCTCCTCCTCTCAGTCCAGGCCTAGGGTTTGTTCTGGTTGGTTGACCTGATGTCCTTCAGTCTGGTTCTAAATTGTTTCTCTCCTACTCGTTCTCCCATCCTCATCCAATTCTGTTTTACTATAGAGAGAGGAACGACAGAGAGCGAGAGAGAGGAACGACAGAGAGGAGAGAGAGGAACGACAGAGAGGAGAGAGAGGAACGACAGAGAGGAGAGAGAGAGAGGAACGATAGAGAGGAGAGAGAGAGGAACGACAGAGAGGAGAGAGAGAGAGGAACGATAGAGAGGAGAGAGAGAGGAACGACAGAGAGGAGAGAGCGAGGAACGACAGAGAGGAGAGAGAGAGCGAGAGAGAGAGAGAGAGAGGAACGACAGAGAGGAGAGAGAGAGAAGAACGACAGAGAGGAGAGAGCGAGGAACGACAGAGAGGAGAGAGCGAGGAACGACAGAGAGGAGAGAGCGAGAGAGAGAGAGAGGAACGACAGAGAGGAGAGAGAGAGGAACGACAGAGAAGAGAGAGAGAGCGAGAGAGAGAGGAACGACAGAGAGGAGAGAGAGAGAGGAACGACAGAGAGGAGAGAGAGAGAGAGGAACGACAGAGAGGAGAGAGGGACAGAAAAGAGAGAGATGGAGATGGGGGACTGGTAAGAGAGAAAGATAGAGAGGAGGAGGAGACAGACAGAGAGAGCTGTCACATTCTGTCGCATGCTGGGTATGTACATAGTCAATGGTAGGCTTCGCTCCTATGGAAGGTACACCTATAGCTCATCTCTTGGCAGTAGTACTGTAGACTACTTTATCACTGAGATCACCCCAGAGTCTCTCAGAGCGTTCACAGTCAGTCCACTGACACCCCTATCAGACCACAGCTAAATCACAGTCTACTTGAACAGAGAAATACTCAATCATGAAGCATCAAAGCCAAAGGAACTGAGTAACATTAAGAAATGCTGTAGATGGAAGGAAAGTAGTGTGGAAACCTACCAGAAAACAATTAGGCAACGACAAATTCAATCCCTTCTAGAACAACTTCCTGGACAAAACGTTCCACTGTAATAGTGAAGGTGTAAACTTGGCAGTAGAAAATGTTAACAGTATATTTGACCTCTCAGCTTCCCTCCATCAAATCTAAAAAAAATGTCAAACAGAAAACTGAAGAAAATGAACAAAAATGACAAATGTTTTGATGAAGAATGTAAAAACCTAAGAAATAAATGGAGAAACCTGTCCAACATACTGACCCAGAAAACCTGAGTCTACTCCTTCACTATAGTGAATCACTAAAACAATACAGAAATACACTACGGAGAAAGAAGGAACAGCACGTCAGAAATCAGCTCAATGTAATTGAAGAATCCATAGAATCTAACCACTTCTGGGAAAATTGGAAAACACTAAAACAACAACACGAAGAGTTATCTATCTAAAATGGAGATGGATAAACCACTTCTCCAATCTATCTATAACGAAGAACAAACAGCAAAAACATATAAATGATCAAATACAAACATCAACTATTAAAGACCAGAACCCACTGGATTCTCCAATTACCTTGAATGAACTACAGGACAAAACACAGACCACAAATTCCAAAGAGGCAATAAAATTATGGTCAGTAAAGAAAACTTTAAGCTAGTCTCTCAATTTAAAAAAAAAAATTTGTAAATACTTTGCCCCTTGATAACCCAGCGCACTTCTGTATGTTGTAAAAGCGTTACATGGTCGCTGCCCCATATCATTACATAATGCAGAAAATACACGAGAGTTCAGGGGCCTTTTGCTTTATTAACAAAGTTAACCATTTTCACTGTAGTGTCCAAAACGTCTTTCCAAGCTGTCAGGCATTCCTTGGCAGGAAGAGCCTCTCGGTGGATGCTGCAGTGGACCCAAGTGGCGTCGGGAGCAACAGCTTGCACACGCGCGTTACTTCTCCACTACGTCTCCCTGTCATGGCTTTTGCGCCATCAGTACAGATACCAACACATCTTGACCACCAAAGTCCATTTGATGTCACAAAGCTGTCCAGTACTTTAAAAAATATCCTCTCCTGTTGTCCTGGTTTCCAGTGGTTTGCAGAAGAGGACGTCTTCCTTAATAATTGACCCCTCATGAACGTAACGGACATATACCAGGAGCTGTGCCAGGCCCGCCACGTCTGTTGACTCATCCAGCTGTAACGCATAGAATTCACTGGCTTGTCTGTGAAGCAGTAATTGTTTCAAAACATCTCCTGCCGTGTCACTGATGCGTGGTGAAACAGTGTTGTTTGATGAAGACATTGTCTGTATAGTTGTTTTTTGGGGCTTTCTTCCCCCAGGCATTGTCCCAGCCGTATCCGCGGCAGCAGGAAGAATTAAATCCTCCATGGTAGTATGGGTCTTGCCTGTCCTCGCCACTCGGTAGCTCACCATATAAGACTCTTCTAGCCCCCTTCTTATTAAGGGTATCTGTTGCTTTTATACACGTCTTACTACTCGAATGTCGTCTTTATTCTCGCTCCAAAAAACACTTTTTTCATGTTTAGTTTCTAAATGTCTGCGCGAGAGTGAAGGTTACATTGAGTTGTGAGACGGTGTCGGGTTGCGTCAATCAAATCTGGTATTAGGATATAAACAAACCATGCAACTTAGTTTTGCAATGATTATTTAATTCATCTTTAAGTAAATAGAATGATAGTACAAATGGAAAATATGATGTTGGTATATACGGTCTCACTGTGACACCACGCAGGGCAAGACAGCGAAGAGGACGTCACATCATTTTGTTCTCCCTTATATCCTCTGACAGAGATAGTTCCCGCTCATTGCTGGCCTGTCAGAGGGAGGATGAGCGTGGTTTAAACTTCCTCATCCTATCGTCGGCGTGCAGGCTGGTCCCAACCTCGTGACGCACTTCCTGTTGCCGGTTGTAGTTCTTGTCTTCAACAGTTGACTTATCCGTAGTTTATATACTTAATATTGTAGCATAGCTTCTCCGTTATATTATATAGGTTATGCAAACAAATAGCCAGTTCAACCCTAACAACGGTAACGGTACTGTTGCACATATAAACACACTGTGGCCGAGGAAAGGCACGACTCCCAATATAAGTGAACCCCAAATCAATGTCGTTCTCATCATATTTATCGCCTCTTCGATGGTTCAACAACGTCCCTGTCTGTTGTTCGGTGCTTTTCCCCCGGGGTAAAAGGGGGGCAGTAGCTCTTCGGCTGCGTCAGATTCACAACTTGTCAGTGTCCATGCTAACTGGGCTAACAACAAATGTAGAATTACTGATGCTAGCTGGGCTAACAACAAATGTAGTATTACTGATGCTAGCTGGGCTAACAACAAATGTAGTATTACTGATGCTAGCTGGGCTAACAACAAATGTAGTATTACTGATGCTAGCTGGGCTAACAACAAATGTAGTATTACTGATGCTAGCTGGGCTAACAACAAATGTAGTATTACTGATGCTAGCTGGGCTAACAACAAATGTAGTATTAATGATGCTAGCTGGGCTAACAACAAAATGTAGAATTACTGATGCTAGCTGGGCTAACAACAAATGTAGAATTACTGATGCTAGCTGGGCTAACAACAAATGTAGTATTACTGATGCTAGCTGGGCTAACAACAAATGTAGTATTACTGATGCTAGCTGGGCTAACAACAAATGCTAGCATTGTTGTACCTAGTAGTACTGCTGGTAGTAGCAGGTGTAGTACTGCTGGTAGTAGCAGGTGTAGTACTGCTGGTAGTAGCAGGTGTAGTACTCATGGTAGCAGCAGGTGTAGTACTGCTGGTAGCAGCAGGTGTAATACTGCTGGTAGTAGCAGGTGTAGTACTCATGGTAGCAGCAGGTGTAATACTGCTGGTAGCAGCAGGTGTAATACTGCTGGTAGTAGCAGGTGTAATACTGCTGGTAGTAGCAGGTGTAGTACTGCTGGTAGCAGCAGGTGTAATACTGCTGGTAGTAGCAGGTGTAGTACTGCTGGTAGTAGCAGGTGTAGAACTGCTGGTAGCAGCAGGTGTAGTACTGCTGGTAGCAGCAGGTGTAGTACTGCTGGTAGCAGCAGGTGTAATACTGCTGGTAGTAGCAGGTGTAGAACTGCTGGTAGCAGCAGGTGTAATACTGCTGGTAGTAGCAGGTGTAGTACTGCTGGTAGCAGCAGGTGTAATACTGCTGGTAGTAGCAGGTGTAATACTGCTGGTAGTAGCAGGTGTAGAACTGCTGGTAGCAGCAGGTGTAATACTGCTGGTAGTAGCAGGTGTAGTACTCATGGTAGCAGCAGGTGTAGTACTGCTGGTAGTAGCAGGTGTAGTACTGCTGGTAGTAGCAGGTGTAGTACTGCTGGTAGTAGCAGGTGTAGTACTGCTGGTAGTAGCAGGTGTAGTACTCATGGTAGCAGCAGGTGTAGTACTGCTGGTAGTAGCAGGTGTAGTACTGCTGGTAGTAGCAGGTGTAGTACTGCTGGTAGTAGCAGGTGTAGTACTGCTGGTAGTAACAGGTGTAGTACTCATGGTAGCAGCAGGTGGAGTACTGCTGGTAGTAGTAGGTGTAGTACTGCTGGTAGTAGCAGGTGTAGTACTCATGGTAGCAGCAGATGTAGTACTGCTGGTTGTAGCAGGTGTAGTACTGCTGGTAGTAGCAGGTGTAGTACTGCTGGTAGTAGCAGGTGTAGTACTCATGGTAGCAGCAGGTGTAGTACTGCTGGTAGTAGCAGGTGTAGTACTGCTGGTAGTAGCAGGTGTAGTACTGCTGGTAGTAGCAGGTGTAGTACTGCTGGTAGTAACAGGTGTAGTACTCATGGTAGCAGCAGGTGGAGTACTGCTGGTAGTAGTAGGTGTAGTACTGCTGGTAGTAGCAGGTGTAGTACTCATGGTAGCAGCAGATGTAGTACTGCTGGTTGTAGCAGGTGTAGTACTGCTGGTAGTAGCAGGTGTAGTACTCATGGTAGCAGCAGGTGTAGTACTGCTGGTAGTAGCAGGTGTAGTACTGCTGTTAGTAGCAGGTGTAGTACTGCTGGTAGTAGCAGGTGTAGTACTGCTGGCAGTAGCAGGTGTAGTACTGCTGGTAGTAGTAGGTGTAGTACTGCTGGTAGTAGCAGGTGTAGTACTGCTGGTAGTAGCAGGTGTAGTACTGCTGGTAGTAGCAGGTGTAGTACTGCTGGTAGTAGTAGGTGTAGTACTGCTGGTAGTAGCAGGTGTAGTACTGCTGGTAGTAGCAGGTGTAGTACTGCTGGTAGTAGCAGGTGTAGTACTGCTGGTAGTAGCAGGTGTAATACTGCTGGTAGTAGCAGGTGTAGTACTGCTGGTAGTAGCAGGTGTAATACTGCTGGTAGTAGCAGGTGTAGTACTGCTGGTAGTAGCAGGTGTAGTACTGCTGGTAGCAGCAGGTGTAATACTGCTGGTAGCAGCAGGTGTAGTACTGCTGGTAGTAGCAGGTGTAGAACTGCTGGTAGCAGCAGGTGTAATACTGCTGGTAGTAGCAGGTGTAATACTGCTGGTAGTAGCAGGTGTAATACTGCTGGTAGTAGCAGGTGTAGTACTGCTGGTAGTAGCAGGTGTAGTACTGCTGGTAGTAGCAGGTGTAGTACTGCTGGTAGTAGCAGGTGTAGTACTGCTGGTAGTAGCAGGTGTAGTACTGCTGGTAGCAGCAGGTGTAGTACTCATGATAGCAGTAGGTGTAGTACTGCTGGTAGTAGCAGGTGTAGTACTGCTGGTTGTAGCAGGTGTAGTACTGCTGGTAGTAACAGGTGTAGTACTCATGGTAGCAGCAGGTGTAGTACTGCTGGTAGTAGTAGGTGTAGTACTGCTGGTAGTAGAAGGTGTAGTACTGCTGTTAGTAGCAGGTGTAGTACTGTTGGTAGTAGCATGTGTAGTACTGCTGGTAGTAGCAGGTGTAGTACTGCTGGTAGTAGCAGGTGTAGTACTGCTGGTAGCAGCAGGTGTAGTACTGCTGGTAGTTGCAGGTGTAGTACTGCTGGTAGTAGCAGGTGTAGTACTGCTGGTAGTATCAGGTGTAGTACTGTTGGTAGTAGCAGGTGTAGTACTGCTGTTAGTAGCAGTACTGCTGGTAGCAGCAGGTGTAGTACTGCTGGTAGCAGCAGGTGTAGTACTGCTGGTAGTAGCAGGTGTAGTACTGCTGGTAGTAGCAGGTGTAGTACTGCTGGTAGTAGCAGGTGTAGTACTGCTGGTAGTAGCAGGTGTAATACTGCTGGTAGTAGCAGGTGTAGTACTGCTGGTAGTAGCAGGTGTAGTACTGCTGGTAGTAGCAGGTGTAGTACTGCTGGTAGTAGCAGGTGTAGTACTGCTGGTAGTAGCAGGTGTAGTACTCATGATAGCAGTAGGTGTAGTACTGCTGGTAGTAGCAGGTGTAGTACTGCTGGTTGTAGCAGGTGTAGTACTGCTGGTAGTAGCAGGTGTAGTACTCATGGTAGCAGCAGGTGTAGTACTGCTGGTAGTAGTAGGTGTAGTACTGCTGGTAGTAGCAGGTGTAGTACTGCTGTTAGTAGCAGGTGTAGTACTGTTGGTAGTAGCATGTGTAGTACTGCTGGTAGTAGCAGGTGTAGTACTGCTGGTAGTAGCAGGTGTAGTACTGCTGGTAGCAGCAGGTGTAGTACTGCTGGTAGTTGCAGGTGTAGTACTGCTGGTAGTAGCAGGTGTAGTACTGCTGGTAGTATCAGGTGTAGTACTGTTGGTAGTAGCAGGTGTAGTACTGCTGTTAGTAGCAGTACTGCTGGTAGCAGCAGGTGTAGTACTGCTGGTAGCAGCAGGTGTAGTACTGCTGGTAGTAGCAGGTGTAGTACTGCTGGTAGTAGCAGGTGTAGTACTGCTGGTAGCAGCAGGTGTAGTACTCATGATAGCAGTAGGTGTAGTACTGCTGGTAGTAGCAGGTGTAGTACTGCTGGTTGTAGCAGGTGTAGTACTGCTGGTAGTAGCAGGTGTAGTACTCATGGTAGCAGCAGGTGTAGTACTGCTGGTAGTAGTAGGTGTAGTACTGCTGGTAGTAGCAGGTGTAGTACTGCTGTTAGTAGCAGGTGTAGTACTGTTGGTAGTAGCATGTGTAGTACTGCTGGTAGTAGCAGGTGTAGTACTGCTTGTAGTAGCAGGTGTAGTACTGCTGGTAGCAGCAGGTGTAGTACTGCTGGTAGTTGCAGGTGTAGTACTGCTGGTAGTAGCAGGTGTAGTACTGCTGGTAGTATCAGGTGTAGTACTGTTGGTAGTAGCAGGTGTAGTACTGCTGTTAGTAGCAGTACTGCTGGTAGCAGCAGGTGTAGTACTGCTGGTAGCAGCAGGTGTAGTACTGCTGGTAGTAGCAGGTGTAGTACTGCTGGTAGTAGCAGGTGTAGTACTGCTGGTAGTAGCAGGTGTAGTACTGCTGGTAGTAGCAGGTGTAATACTGCTGGTAGTAGCAGGTGTAGTACTGCTGGTAGTAGCAGGTGTAGTACTGCTGGTAGTAGCAGGTGTAGTACTGCTGGTAGTAGCAGGTGTAGTACTGCTGGTAGTAGCAGGTGTAGTACTCATGATAGCAGTAGGTGTAGTACTGCTGGTAGTAGCAGGTGTAGTACTGCTGGTTGTAGCAGGTGTAGTACTGCTGGTAGTAGCAGGTGTAGTACTCATGGTAGCAGCAGGTGTAGTACTGCTGGTAGTAGTAGGTGTAGTACTGCTGGTAGTAGCAGGTGTAGTACTGCTGTTAGTAGCAGGTGTAGTACTGTTGGTAGTAGCATGTGTAGTACTGCTGGTAGTAGCAGGTGTAGTACTGCTGGTAGTAGCAGGTGTAGTACTGCTGGTAGCAGCAGGTGTAGTACTGCTGGTAGTTGCAGGTGTAGTACTGCTGGTAGTAGCAGGTGTAGTACTGCTGGTAGTATCAGGTGTAGTACTGTTGGTAGTAGCAGGTGTAGTACTGCTGTTAGTAGCAGTACTGCTGGTAGCAGCAGGTGTAGTACTGCTGGTAGCAGCAGGTGTAGTACTGCTGGTAGTAGCAGGTGTAGTACTGCTGGTAGTAGCAGGTGTAGTACTGCTGGTAGCAGCAGGTGTAGTACTGCTGGTAGTAGCAGGTGTAGTACTGCTGGTAGTAGCAGGTGTAGTACTGCTGGTAGTAGCAGGTGTAGTACTGCTGGTAGCAGCAGGTGTAGTACTGCTGGTAGCAGCAGGTGTAGTACTGCTGGTAGTAGCAGGTGTAGTACTGCTGGTAGTAGCAGGTGTAATACTGCTGGTAGTAGCAGGTGTAGTACTGCTGGTAGTAGCAGGTGTAGTACTGCTGGTAGTAGCAGGTGTAGTACTGCTGGTAGTAGCAGGTGTAGTAGTGCTGGTAGTAGTAGGTGTAGTACTGCTGGTAGTAGTAGGTGTAGTACTGCTGGTAGCAGCAGGTGCAGTACTGCTGTTAGTAGCAGGTGTAATACTGCTGGTAGTAGCAGGTGTAGTACTGCTGTAGAAGTAGTACTACCACTAGAGCTGGTATGTGTCTCTACGGACTCGGGCCTTACCTTTTTTTAACCATTTATCAATTTTCGAGCAAACGGACTGAGCAGCAGCTACGTTTGGCTACGTACGGTCCGTTAGTGGAAATTCCCGCGAGACAGTAACGGTTAATGTGATTGGACGTTAATTATTTGACTCGGTTGACCTGTATTTGACATTGTTGTTGTTATTATTTCACTGATGGTTTAACTTTATTTTTTGGTAGTGAAACGAGGTTACTCAGGTGAAAACCTGCCCTAGAGCACACAACAAACTATACATACCTCGGCCTAAACATCAGCACTACAGGTAACTCCTCCCTCACAACAAACTATACATACCTCGGCCTAAACATCAGCACTACAGGGTAACTCCCTCACAACAAACTATACATACCTCGGCCTAAACATCAGCACTACAGGGTAACTCCCTCACAACAAACTATACATACCTCGGCCTAAACATCAGCACTACAGGGTAACTCCCTCACAACAAACCATACATACCTCGGCCTAAACATCAGCACTACAGGGTAACTCCCTCACAACAAACTATACATACCTCGGCCTAAACATCAGCACTACAGGGTAACTCCCTCACAACAAACTATACATACCTCGGCCTAAACATCAGCACTACTTGGTAACTCCCTCACAACAAACTATACATACCTCGGCCTAAACATCAGCACTACAGGGTAACTCCCTCACAACAAACTATACATACCTCGGCCTAAACATCAGCACTACAGGGTAACTCCCTCACAACAAACTATACATACCTCGGCCTAAACATCAGCACTACAGGGTAACTCCCTCACAACAAACTATACATACCTCGGCCTAAACATCAGCACTACAGGGTAACTCCCTCACAACAAACTATACATACCTCGGCCTAAACATCAGCACTACAGGGTAACTCCCACACAACAAACTATACATACCTCGGCCTAAACATCAGCACTACAGGTAACTCCCACACAACAAACTATACATACCTCGGCCTAAACATCAGCGACACAGGGTAACTCCCTCACAACAAACTATACATACCTCGGCCTAAACATCAGCACTACAGGGTAACTCCCTCACAACAAACTATACATACCTCGGCCTAAACATCAGCACTACAGGTAACTCCCACACAACAAACTATACATACCTCGGCCTAAACATCAGCGACACAGGGTAACTCCTCCCTCACAACAAACTATACATACCTCGGCCTAAACATCAACGACACAGGTAACTCCCTCACAACAAACTATACATACCTCGGCCTAAACATCATCACTACAGGTAACTCCTCCCTCACAACAAACTATACATACCTCGGCCTAAACATCAGCACTACAGGTAACTCCCACACAACAAACTATACATACCTCGGCCTAAACATCAGCACTACAGGGTAACTCCCTCACAACAAACTATACATACCTCGGCCTAAACATCAGCGACACAGGGTAACTCCCTCACAACAAACTATACATACCTCGGCCTAAACATCAGCACTACAGGGTAACTCCCACACAACAAACTATACATACCTCGGCCTAAACATCAGCACTACAGGGTAACTCCCACACAACAAACTATACATACCTCGGCCTAAACATCAGCACTACAGGTAACTCCTCCCTCACAACAAACTATACATACCTCGGCCTAAACATCAGCACTACAGGTAACTCCCTCACAACAAACTATACATACCTCGGCCTAAACATCAGCACTACAGGTAACTCCCTCACAACAAACTATACATACCTCGGCCTAAACATCAGCACTACAGGGTAACTCCCACACAACAAACTATACATACCTCGGCCTAAACATCAGCACTACAGGTAACTCCCACACAACAAACTATACATACCTCGGCCTAAACATCAGCGACACAGGGTAACTTCCACAAAGCTGTGAACGATCTGAGAGACAAAGCAAGAAGGGCCTTCTATGCCATCAAAAGGAACATAAAATTCAACATACCAATTAGGATCTGGCTAAAAATACTTGAATCAATTATAGAACCCATTGCTTTCTATGGTTGTGAGGTCTGGGGTCCGCTCACCAACCAAGAATTCACAAAATGGGACAAACACCAAATTGAGACTCTGCATGCAGAATTCTGCAAAAATATATCCTCTGTGTACAACGTAAAACACAAAATAATGCAGAGCAGAATTAGGCCGATACCCGCTAATTATCAAAATCCAGAAAAGAGCTGTTAAATTCTACAACCACCTAAAAGGAAGCGATTCCCAAACCTTCCATAACAAAGCCATCACCTACAGAGAGATGAACCTGGAGAAGAGTCCCCTATGCAAGCTGGTCCTGGGGCTCTGTTCACAAACACAAACAGACCCCACAGAGCCCCAGGACAGCAGCACAATTAGACCCCACAGAGCCCCAGGACAGTAACACAATTAGACCCAACCAAATCATGAGAAAACAAAAAGATAATTACTTGACACATTGGAAAGAATTAACAAAAAACGGAGCAAACTAGAATGCTATTTGTACCTAAACGGAGAGTACACTGTGGCAGAATACCTGACCACTGTGACTGACCCAAACTTAAGGAAATCATTGACTATGTACAGACTCAGTGAGCATAGCCTTGCTATTGAGAAAGGCTGCCGTAGGCAGACCTGGCTCTCAAGAGAAGACAGGCTGTGTGCAACACTGCCCTCAAAATGAGGTGGAAACTGAGCTGCACTTCCTAACTTCCTGCCAAATGTATGACCATATTAGAGACACATATTTCCCTCAGATTACACAGATACACAAATAACTCGAAAACAAACCCGATTTTGATAAACTCTCATATCTACTGGGTGAAATACCACAGTGTGCCATCACAGCAGCAAGATGTGTGACCTGTTGTCACAAGAAAAGGGCAACCAGTGAAGAACAAACACCATTGTAAATACAACCCATATTTATGTTTACTTATTTTCCCTTTTGCACTTCATTACAACACTGTATATAGACATAATATGACATTTTGGAACTTCTGTGAGTGTAATCTTTACTATTCATTTTTATTTATTGTTAATTTTTTAAAATGTTTTATTATATATATTTTTTCTCTATTGTATTATTAACTGTATGTTTTATTTTACTCCATGTGTAACTCTGTGTTGTTGTTTGTGTCGAACTGCTTTGCTTTATCTTGGTCAGGTCGCAGTTGTAAATGAGAACTTGTTCTCAACTGGCCTACCTGGTTAAATAAAGGTGAAATAAAAATAAAAATAAAATTTTACTTTTGTTTATTATCTACTTCACTTGCTTTGGCAATGTTAACACATGTTTCCCATGCCAATAAAGCCATTGAATTGAGAGAGAGAGAGAGAGAGAGAGAGAGAGAGAGAGAGATATGACATGCTGGTCATCTATGAACATTTGAACATCTTGGCCATGTTCTGTTATAATCTCCACCCGGCACAGCCAGAAGAGGACTGGCCACACCTCATAGCCTGGTTCCTCTCTACCCAGTACAGCCAGAAGAGGACTGGCCACACCTCATAGCCTGGTTCCTCTCTACCCAGTACAGCCAGAAGAGGACTGGCCACCCCTCATAGCCTGGTTCCTCTCTACCCAGTACAGCCAGAAGAGGACTGGCCACCCCTCATAGCCTGGTTCCTCTCTACCCAGTACAGCCAGAAGAGGACTGGCCACCCCTCATAGCCTGGTTCCTCTCTACCCAGTACAGCCAGAAGAGGACTGGCCACCCCTCATAGCCTGGTTCCTCTCTACCCAGTACAGCCAGAAGAGGACTGGCCACCCCTCATAGCCTGGTTCCTCTCTAGGTTTCTTCCTAGGTTCTGGCCTTTCTAGGGAGTTTTTCCTAGCCACCGTGCTTCTACATCTTCATTGCTTGCTGTTTGGGGTTTTAGGCTGGGTTTCTGTACAACACTTTGAGATATCAGCTGATGTAAGAAGGGCTTTATAAATACATTTGATTTGATTTGATGGAAGGTTGTCTCCTGTATTAGACGACTCCAGCCTGCATCTCTCCCACATCTCTCTCTCTACCTCCCTCCCTCTCACTCTCTTTCTCCCATCTCTCCCACATCTCTCTCTCTACCTCCCTCCCTCTCACTCTCTTTCTCCCATCTCTCTCCCATCTCTCTCTCTTTCCCACCTCTCTCCCATCTTTCTCTCTTTCCCACCTCTCTCCC
>NC_138296.1:1142500-1230000 GCF_965601325.2 Salmo salar | reverse complement strand
ATGCTGTGTTCGCGGTGACCCGTGGCAACTGGAAAAGGAACACACAGAATCTACTGCAAGGTAAATGGTATTTATTGATCGGAGTAAACACTGGCTTTAGAGGAGATAACGGGGACCAGTAACGCTGACTGATGGGTTTAGAAGCGATAACGGGACCTGTCAGGCTGAGTGATGGGTTTAGAGGAGATAACGGGGCCTGTCACGCTGACTGATGGGTTTAGAGGAGATAACGGGACCTGTCACGCTGACTGATGGGTTTAGAGGAGATAACGGGACCTGTCACGCTGACTGATGGGTTTAGTAAGAGATAACGGGACCTGTAACGCTGAGTGATGGGTTTAGAAGAGATAACGGGGCCTGTAACGCTGACTGATGGGTTTAGAAGAGATAACGGGGCCTGTAACACTGACTGATGGGTTTAGAAGAGATAAGGGGACGTGTATCACTGACTGATGGGTTTAGAAGAGATAAGGGGACCTGTCAGACACTGACTGATGGGTTTAGAAGAGAGAACGGGGCCTGTCTCGCTGAGTGATGGGTTTAGGAGGAGATAACGGGACCTGTCACGCTGACTGATGGGTTTAGTAGGAGATAACGGGACCTGTCACGCTGACTGATGGGTTTAGAAGAGATAAGGGGGCCTGTAACGCTGACTGATGGGTTTAGAAGAGATAACGGGACCTGTAACACTGACTGATGGGTTTAGGAGAGATAACGGGAACCTGTCACGCTGACTGATGGGTTTAGTAGAGATAACGGGACCTGTAACACTGACTGATGGGTTTAGAGGAGATAACGGGACCTGTAACGCTGACTGATGGGTTTAGTAGAGATAACGGGACCTGTCACGCTGACTGATGGGTTTAGAAGAGATAAGGGGGCCTGTAACACTGACTGATGGGTTTAGGAGAGATAACGGGAACCTGTCACGCTGACTGATGGGTTTGGAAAAGATAAGGAGACCTGTAACACTGAGTGATGGGTTTAGAAGAGATAACGGGGCCTGTCTTGCTGAGTGATGGGTTTAGTAGAGATAAGGGGACTGTAGTGCCCTGGCCATAGAGAGGGGTTTTTTGTTCTTTATTTTGTTTAGGCCAGGGTGTTACATTGGGTGGGGCGTTCTATGCTCTTTTTCTAGGTTTTTTGTATTTCTGTGTTTTGGGCCGTGTGTGGCTCCCAATCAGGAACAGCTGAAGTTCGTTGTTGTTGATTGGGAGTCACACATAAGGAGCAGGTTTTTCCTTTGGGTTTTGTGGGGGATTGTTTTCTGTTTTGTTCAGTTGGGACCAGACAGGACTGTTTGCTGTCGTTGCTATCAAGTGTTTTGTTTGTAGTGGTTCATTTTTATTAAATGTCAAGATGAACACACAACCTCCGTTGCATCTTGGTTTTCTTCCGACGACAGCCGTTACAGGGGTCCTGTAACGCTGACTGATGGGTTTAGAAGAGATAATTTGACCAGTCACGCTGACTGATGGGTTTAGAAGAGATAAGTGGACCTGTAACGCTGACTGATGGGTTTAGAGGAGATAACGGGACCTGTCACACTGACTGATGGGTTTAGAGGAGATAACGGGACCTGTAACACTGACTGATGGGTTTAGAGGAGATAACGGGGACCTGTAACACTGACTGATGGGTTTAGAGGAGATAAGGAGACCTGTAACACTGACTGATGGGTTTAGTAGACATAACAGGACCTGTCACGCTAACTGATGGGTTTAGAAGAGATAACGGGACCTGTAACGCTGACTGATGGGTTTAGAAGAGATAACGGGACCTGTAACGCTGACTGATGGGTTTAGAAGAGATAACGGGACCTGTAACGCTGACTGATGGGTTTAGAAGAGATAACAGGACCTGTAACGCTGACTGATGGGTTTAGAAGAGATAAGGGGACCTGTAACGCTGAGTGATGGCTTTCATAAGCAGTCTGTGTCTCCTGTCAGTCTTCTACTGAAATATAAAAGAAGTACCAATGACGTGGAAACAATTGGCTGTTTGGTGGGAAAGAGCTAATTCTGGAGTTAGAACAAAAAGATGTGGCACGACCTGTCTACCTGGACCTGACTAGATGGACCTGTCTACCTGGACCTGACTAGATGGACCTGTCTACCTGGACCTGTCTACCTGGACCTGTCTACCTGGACCTGACTAGATGGACCTGTCTACCTGGACCTGTCTAGATGGACCTGACTAGATGGACCTGTCTACCTGGACCTGTCTACCTGGACCTGTCTACCTGGACCTGTCTACCTGGACCTGACTAGATGGACCTGTCTACCTGGACCTGACTAGATGGACCTGTCTACCTGGGCCTGTCTATATGGACCTGTCTACCTGGACCTGACTAGATGGACCTGTCTACCTGGACCTGTCTACCTGGACCTGTCTACCTGGACCTGTCTACCTGGACCTGACTAGATGGACCTGTCTACCTGGACCTGACTAGACGGACCTGTCTACCTGGACCTGTCTATATGGACCTGTCTACCTGGACCTGACTAGATGGACCTGTCTACCTGGACCTGTCTACCTGGACCTGTCTACCTGGACCTGTCTACCTGGACCTGACTAGATGGACCTGTCTACCTGGACCTGACTAGATGGACCTGTCTACCTGGACCTGTCTATATGGACCTGTCTACCTGGACCTGACTAGATGGACCTGTCTACCTGGACCTGTCTACCTGGACCTGTCTACCTGGACCTGTCTACCTGGACCTGTCTAGATGGACCTGTCTACATGGACCTGTCTACCTGGACCTGTCTACCTGGACCTGTCTAGATGGACCTGTCTACCTGGACCTGTCTACCTGGACCTGTCTAGATGGACCTGTCTACCTGGACCTGTCTACCTGGACCTGTCTAGATGGACCTGTCTACCTAGACCTGTCTTCCTGGACCTGTCTAGATGGACCTGTCTACCTGGACCTGTCTACCTGGACCTGTCTACCTGGACCTGTCTAGATGGACCTGTCTACCTGGACCTGTCTAGATGGATCTGTCTTCCTGGACCTGTCTTGACCCCCAGAGTACTAAAAGAGTGTCTGTTCAAGAAAGCACAGAGAGTCCGGCGAGAAGATGCCTATACAGGGCCCCAGCCCCAGAGACAGATGACCAGCCTCCAGATAGAGGTATTGAACCCAGCCCCAGATGACCAGCCTCCAGATAGAGGTATTGAACCCAGCCCCAGATGACCAGCCTCCAGATAGTGGTATTGAACCCAGCCCCAGATGACCAGCCTCCAGATAGAGGTATTGAACCCAGCCCCAGATGACCAGCCTCCAGATAGAGGTATTGAACCCATCCCCAGATGACCAGCCTCCAGATAGAGGTATTGAACCCAGCCCCAGATGACCAGCCTCCAGATAGAGGTATTGAACCCAGCCCCAGATGACCAGCCTCCAGATAGAGGTATTGAACCCAGCCCCATATGACCAGCCTCCAGATAGAGGTATTGAACCCAGCCCCAGAGACAGATGACCAGCCTCCAGATAGAGGTATTGAACCCAGCCCCAGATGACCAGCCTCCAGATAGAGGTATTGAACCCAGCCCCAGATGACCAGCCTCCAGATAGAGGTATTGAACCCAGCCCCAGATGACCAGCCTCCAGATAGAGGTATTGACCCCAGCCCCAGATGACCAGCCTCCAGATAGTGGTATTGAACCCAGCCCCAGATGACCAGCCTCCAGATAGAGGTATTGAACCCAGCCCCAGATGACCAGCCTCCAGATAGAGGTACTGAACCCAGCCCCAGATGACCAGCCTCCAGATAGAGGTATTGAACCCAGCCCCAGATGACCAGCCTCCAGATAGAGGTACTGAACCCAGCCCCAGATGACCAGCCTCCAGATAGAGGTGTTGAACCCAGCCCCAGATGACCAGCCTCCAGATAGAGGTATTGAACCCAGCCCCAGATGACCAGCCTCCAGATAGAGGTACTGAACCCAGCCCCAGATGACCAGCCTCCAGATAGAGGTATTGAACCCAGCCCCTGATGACCAGCCTCCAGATAGAGGTATTGAACCCAGCCCCAGATGACCAGCCTCCAGATAGAGGTATTGAACCCAGCCCCAGATGACCAGCCTCCAGATAGTGGTATTGAACCCAGCCCCAGCCCCAGATGACCAGCCTCCAGATAGAGGTATTGAACCCAGCCCCAGATGACCAGCCTCCAGATAGAGGTACTGAACCCAGCCCCAGATGACCAGCCTCCAGATAGAGGTATTGAACCCAGCCCCAGATGACCAGCCTCCAGATAGAGGTATTGAACCCTGCCCCAGATGACCAGCCTCCAGATAGAGGTACTGAACCCAGCCCCAGATGACCAGCCTCCAGATAGAGGTATTGAACCCAGCCCCAGATGACCAGCCTCCAGATAGAGGTATTGAACCCAGCCCCAGATGACCAGCCTCCAGATAGAGGTATTGAACCCAGCCCCAGATGACCAGCCTCCAGATAGTGGTATTGAACCCAGCCCCAGCCCCAGATGACCAGCCTCCAGATAGAGGTATTGAACCCAGCCCCAGATGACCAGCCTCCAGATAGAGGTATTGAACCCAGCCCCAGATGACCAGCCTCCAGATAGAGGTATTGAACCCAGCCCCAGATGACCAGCCTCCAGATAGAGGTATTGAACCCTGCCCCAGATGACCAGCCTCCAGATAGAGGTACTGAACCCAGCCCCAGATGACCAGCCTCCAGATAGAGGTATTGAACCCAGCCCCAGATGACCAGCCTCCAGATAGAGGTATTGAACCCAGCCCCAGCCCCAGATGACCAGCCTCCAGATAGAGGTATTGAACCCAGCCCCAGAGACAGATGACCAGCCTCCAGATAGAGGTATTGAACCCAGCCCCAGATGACCAGCCTCCAGATAGAGGTATTGAACCCAGCCCCAGATGACCAGCCTCCAGATAGAGGTATTGAACCCAGCCCCAGATGACCAGCCTCCAGATAGAGGTATTGAACCCAGCCCCAGATGACCAGCCTCCAGATAGAGGTATTGAACCCAGCCCCAGAGACAGATGACCAGCCTCCAGATAGAGGTATTGAACCCAGCCCCAGATGACCAGCCTCCAGATAGAGGTATTAAACCCAGCCCCAGATGACCAGCCTCCAGATAGAGGTATTGAACCCAGCCCCAGAGACAGATGACCAGCCTCCAGATAGAGGTATTGAACCCAGTATTAATCTGTGGTAACATGGTACCTAACATGTCAGTAATGGGCAGAACAGAAAACATGTCAGTAATGGGCAGAACAGAAAACATGTCAGTAATGGGCAGAACAGGAAACATGTCAGTAATGGACAGAACAGAAAACATGTCAGTAATGGACAGAACAGAAAACATTTCAGTAATGGACAGAACAGAAAACATGTCAGTAATGGGCAGAACAGGAAACATGTCAGTAATGGGCAGAACAGGAAACAGCGTGGTTAGCAGTCTGTAAAGCAGTATAAAACCCTCTGGCAGCAGCATGGTTAGCAGTCTGTAAGGCAGTATAAAACCCTCTGGCAGCAGCGTGGTTAGCAGTCTTTAAGGCAGTATAAAACCCTCTGGCAGCAGCGTGGTTAGCAGTCTGTAAGGCAGTATAAAACCCTCTGGCAGCACGTGGTTAGCAGTCTGTAAGGCAGTATAAAACCATCTGGCAGCAGGTGGTTAGCAGTCTGTAAGGCAGTATAAAACCCTCTGGCAGCAGCGTGGTTAGCAGTCTGTAAGGCAGTATAAACCCTCTGGCAGCAGCTGGTTAGCAGTCTGTAAGGCAGTATAAAACCATCTGGAGCAGCGTGGTTAGCAGTCTGTAAGGCAGTATAAAACCCTCTGGCAGCAGCGTGGTTAGCAGTCTGTAAGGTAGTATAAAACCATCTGGCAGCAGCGTGATTAGCAGTCTGTAAGGCAGTATAAAACCCATCTGGCAGCAGCATGGTTAGCAGTCTGTAAGGCAGTATAAAACCATCTGGTAGCAGCGTGGTTAGCAGTCTGTAAGGCAGTATAAAACCCTCTGGCAGCAGCATGGTTAGCAGTCTGTAAGGCAGTATAAAACCACTCTGGCAGCAGCATGGTTAGCAGTCTGTAAGGCAGTATAAAACCCTCTGGCAGCAGCGTGGTTAGCAGTCTGTAAGGCAGTATAAAACCATCTGGCAGCAGCGTGGTTAGCAGTCTGTAAGGCAGTATAAAACCCTCTGGCAGCAGCGTGGTTAGCAGTCTGTAAGGCAGTATAAAACCCTCTGGCAGCAGCATGGTTAGCAGTCTGTAAGGCAGTATAAAACCATCTGGCAGCAACGTGGTTAGCAGTCTGTAAGGCAGTATAAAACCATCTGGCAGCAGCGTGGTTAGCAGTCTGTAAGGCAGTATAAAACCCTCTGGCAGCAGCGTGGTTAGCAGTCTGTAAGGCAGTATAAAACCCTCTGGCAGCAGCGTGGTTAGCAGTCTGTAAGGCAGTATAAACCCCTCTGGCAGCAGCGTGGTTAGCAGTCTGTAAGGCAGTATAAAACCCTCTGGCAGCAGCGTGGTTAGCAGTCTGTAAGGCAGTATAAACACCCTCTGGCAGCAGCGTGGTTAGCAGTCTGTAAGGCAGTATAAAACCCTCTGGCAGCAGCGTGGTTAGCAGTCTGTAAGGCAGTATAAAACCCTCTGGCAGCAGCGTGGTTAGCAGTCTGTAAGGCAGTATAAAACCCTCTGGCAGCAGCGTGGTTAGCAGTCTGTAAGGCAGTATAAAACCCTCTAGCAGCAGCGTGGTTAGCAGTCTGTAAGGCAGTATAAAACCCTCTGGCAGCAGCGTGGTTAGCAGTCTGTAAGGCAGTATAAAACCATCTGGCAGCAGCATGGTTAGCAGTCTGTAAGGCAGTATAAACACCTTTGGCAGCAGCGTGGTAAGCAGTCTGTAAGGCAGTATAAAACCCTCTGGCAGCAGCGTGGTTAGCAGTCTGTAAGGCAGTATAAAACCCTCTGTCAGCAGCGTAGTTAGCAGTCTGTAAGGCAGTATAAAACCCTCTGGCAGCAGCGTGGTTAGCAGTCTGTAAGGCAGTATAAAACCCTCTGGCAGCAGCGTGGTTAGCAGTCTGTAAGGCAGTATAAAACCATCTGGCAGCAGCGTGGTTAGCAGTCTGTAAGGCAGTATAAAACCATCTGGCAGCAGCATGGTTAGCAGTCTGTAAGGCAGTATAAAACCATCTGGTAGCAGCGTGGTTAGCAGTCTGTAAGGCAGTATAAAACCCTCTGGCAGCAGCGTGGTTAGCAGTCTGTAAGGCAGTATAAAACCATCTGGTAGCAGCGTGGTTAGCAGTCTGTAAGGCAGTATAAAACCCTCTGGCAGTAGCGTGGTTAGCAGTCTGTAAGGCAGTATAAAACCATCTGGCAGCAACGTGGTTAGCAGTCTGTAAGGCAGTATAAAACCATCTGGCAGCAGCGTGGTTAGCAGTCTGTAAGGCAGTATAAAACCCTCTGGTAGCAGCGTGGTTAGCAGTCTGTAAGGTAGTATAAAACCATCTGGCAGCAGCGTGATTAGCAGTCTGTAAGGCAGTATAAAACCCTCTGGCAGCAGCATGGTTAGCAGTCTGTAAGGCATTATAAAAACATCTGGTAGCAGCGTGGTTAGCAGTCTGTAAGGCAGTATAAAACCCTCTGGCAGCAGCATGGTTAGCAGTCTGTAAGGCAGTATAAACCCCTTTGGCAGCAGCGTGGTAAGCAGTCTGTAAGGCAGTATAAAACCATCTGGCAGCAGCGTGGTTATCAGTCTGTAAGGCAGTATAAAACCCTCTGGCAGCAGCATGGTTAGCAGTCTGTAAGGCAGTATAAAACCCTCTAGCAGCAGCGTGGTTAGCAGTCTGTAAGGCAGTATAAAACCCTCTGGCAGCAGCGTGGTTAGCAGTCTGTAAGGCAGTATAAAACCATCTGGCAGCAGCATGGTTAGCAGTCTGTAAGGCAGTATAAACCCCTTTGGCAGCAGCGTGGTAAGCAGTCTGTAAGGCAGTATAAAACCATCTGGCAGCAGCATGGTTAGCAGTCTGTAAGGCAGTATAAACCCCTTTGGCAGCAGCGTGGTAAGCAGTCTGTAAGGCAGTATAAAACCCTCTGGCAGCAGCGTGGTTAGCAGTCTGTAAGGCAGTATAAAACCCTCTGTCAGCAGCGTGGTTAGCAGTCTGTAAGACAGTATAAAACCCTCTGGCAGCAGCGTGGTTAGCAGTCTGTAAGGCAGTATAAAACCCTCTGGCAGCAGCGTGGTTAGCAGTCTGTAAGGCAGTATAAAACCCTCTGTCAGCAGCGTGGTTAGCAGTCTGTAAGACAGTATAAAACCCTCTGGCAGCAGCGTGGTTAGCAGTCTGTAAGGCAGTATAAAACCCTCTGGCAGCAGCGTGGTTAGCAGTCTGTAAGGCAGTATAAAACCATCTGGCAGCAGCGTGGCTAGCTGTCTGTAAGGCAGTATAAAACCCTCTGGCAGCAGCGTGGTTAGCAGTCTGTAAGGCAGTATAAAACCCTCTGGCAGCAGTGTGGTTAGCAGTCTGTAAGGCAGTATAAAACCATCTGGCAGCAGCGTGGTTAGCAGTCTGTAAGGCAGTATAAAACCATCTGGCAGCAGCGTGGTTAGCAGTCTGTAAGGCAGTATAAAACCCTCTGGCAGCAGTGTGGTTAGCAGTCTGTAAGGCAGTATAAAACCATCTGGCAGCAGCGTGGTTAGCAGTCTGTAAGGCAGTATAAAACCATCTGGCAGCAGCGTGGTTAGCAGTCTGTAAGGCAGTATAAAACCATCTGGCAGCAGCGTGGTTAGCAGTCTGTAAGGCAGTATAAAACCATCTGGCAGCAGCGTGGTTAGCAGTCTGTAAGGCAGTATAAAACCCTCTGGCAGCAGCGTGGTTCGCAGTCTGTAAGGCAGTATAAAACTCTCTGGCAGCAGCGTGGTTAGCAGTCTGTAAGGCAGTATAAAACCATCTGGCAGCAGCGTGGTTAGCAGTCTGTTGCAGGAGTAGAGAGGTTTCATTAAAATGGGCCTGTGCCTCTTTAAGTACGGTTCTACTCTCTGGGCGCTGATTCTTCACGCCTCGCTTGCTGCCCATCTCTCTCTCTCTCTCTCTCTCTCTCTCTCTCTCTCTCTCTCTCTCTCTCTCTCTCTCTCTCTCTCTCTCTCTCTCTCTCTCTCTCTCTCTCTGTCTCTCTCTCTCTCTGTCTCTCTGTCTCTCTCTCTCTCTGTGTCTCTCTCTCTCTCTCTATCTCTCGCTCCCTTTCTCTCGCTCTCTCTCCTCTCTCTCTCTCTCTCTCTCCCTTTCTAACGGTTCGGATGTGTACTTGCCTTTTTCTCTCATAAACGGGAGATAGAAAAGACGCTCGTTCATTCAGGAGGAGGAGGAGGAAGGAGGACGTTACCGGAATACCTAAGAGACGAGTGGAACTGAACCGTCTTCCTGTCTGACTGACTGTCTGGCTGTCTGTCTGTCTGTCTGTCTGCCTGGCTAACGTGAATGAAATCTTTATCGGAGGAGGACAGCGTTTCAATCCACAGCCGTTAATTAAGGATTGTATCGGTGAGTTGTTTAGATCTTATATACATTGCGTGTATGTATGTGACAGATAGATTATTATATAGTGTAATCCAAAATATACAATTAAAATAGTATAATGCGCTTAATTTCAACAACAAAATTAATACATCTCAATGGTGTTGTTGTGTTTTTGTTATTGTTGTTGTTATTAGTCGGAGGAAGATGGAGTCATTCCGCCGCTGTGGACGTTTTAACGGACGATAGGTGTGAAGAGGCTGGTTGAAGAAGTTGAGCTGGGAGATTGAACCGGGGGTGGTGGTGGTGGTGGTGGTGGGGGGGGGGAGGGAAAGAGGGAGAGGCGGAAGAATCGGGTAGCAAAAAAAGGGACGTAGACAACCCAACCCTGGATTTCAACAGGAGATTCCACGAAGAAGAAGAAGATGATGTGGCGTCACCGCTGCCGCCAGTCTAGTCTGTGGTGGAGTCTTGAACCAGTGGTCGTTAAACCGGTTTGATCAGTGAAGCCCCTAGCCTAGTCTCTCTCCTCTCCTCTCCTCTCCTCTGCTCTCCTCTGCTCTCCTCTGCTCTCCTCTCCTCTCCTCTCCTCTCCTCTCCTCTCCTCTCCTCTGCTCTCCTCTGCTCTCTCTCTCTACCTCGCTCTTCCTTTCCCTTTCTCTTTAAATGTAAATTACATCGGGTTGTTTCTCAGTATAAGTAAAGCAAGTCTCCGTGACGTGAGATATTCTAAAAACCGTCAATGAAGATGTTGATGTGTGACCGGGGCGTCCAGATGCTGGTGACCACCGTAGGGGCTTTCGCCGCCTTCAGCCTCATGACGATAGCGGTCGGTACCGACTACTGGCTGTACTCGCGAGGGACGTGCAAAAGCAAAAGCACCAATGACAACGATACGAGCCGGAAGAACGAAGAGGTGATGACTCACTCTGGTCTGTGGCGAACCTGCTGTCTGGAAGGTAAGAGAGAGAGAGAGAGAGAGAGAGAGGGTAGGGAGGGAGGGAGGGTGGTCTGTAGCCAACCTGCTGTCTGGAAGGTAGAGAGAGAGAGAGAGAGAGAGAGAGAGAGAGAGAGAGAGAGAGAGAGAGAGAGAGAGAGAGAAGGGAGAGAGAGAGGGGAGGGAGTGTGGTCTGTGGCGAACCTGCTCTCTCTGGAAGGTAAGAGAGAGAGAGAGGGGAGGGGAGGGAGAGAGAGAGCGAGAGAGAGGGACAGAGTGAGAGAGAGAGAGAGAGGGAGGGAGAGAGAGAGAGAGAGAGAGGGCAGAGAGAGAGAGAGAGACGGGGAGGGAGGGAGGGAGAGAGAGAGAGAGAGACAGAGAGAGAGGGAGGGGAGGGAGAGAGAGAGAGAGAGAGAGGGGGAGGGAGAGAGAGCGAGAGAGAGAGGGGAGGGGAGGGACAGAGAGAGAGAGAGAGAGGGACAGAGAGAGAGAGAGAGAGAGAGAGGGAGAGAGAGAGATAGAGAGAGGGAAGGAAGGTGGTCAGTGGTCAACCTGCTCTCTGGAAGGTAAGAGAGAGAGGGGAGTGGCAGGGCCTGATTAATGCAGGGGCTTACAGGGGCTGAAGCCCAGGGGCCCAAGCCCCTAGAGGGACCTTGAGGGAGAGAACATTTAAAAAAAATTAAAATAAACTTTTTTACTGCACTCTACCAACCACATGAGCTGCTCTCAATGAGTGTAGATGGCCTGCTACCATTCTGCTAATCATCACATGGGCGAGGAGAGGAGGTAAGGGGGCATACGTGGGTAACTGGGGGGGGGCTGCATGGTTCGGGTAACTGGGGCATATAGAATATGTTTCAGTTTTAAATCATGTTTTTTTTCTTCAATTCTACACATTTTACCATGGGGTGGAGAGTAATCTTTGGCAGTTTTAAAGCTAATTATCTGCAATTCTACACATTTTGCCATGTTAATGATATCTGAGTGAGAGTGTAACAAAATCAATGGGGGCCCCCTGGAAGTCAGGCCCCCTGGAGGTAAGGGCCCCCTGGAGGACAGGCCCCCTGGAGGACAGGCCCCCTGGAGGTCAGGCCCCCTGGAGGACAGGCCCCCTGGAGGTCAGGGTACCTGGAGGTCAGGGCCCCTGGGCAGATGCCCTGCATTCCCAGTTGGTATTCAGCCATGATTACTAGAAGTTTAGATTGCTGGCTCGACTAATTTACCAATCTAACAAATTATTAGCCGACACATTATCAGTGACTGACGTGACAAGAGAAAAACTGCTGATGTCCAACAACATTTAGAAATTAAACCTTGTTGTATTCTACTAATCTATTCTGTATCTCTGTCTATTAGCTATAGATCTAGACTAGCAGGACAGGACCCTGTATGGGGGAGACAGTGTCTCCACGGTTCTGCTGTTCTCTAGTTCCATGGTTCTGCTGTTCTCTAGTTCCATGGTTCTGCTGTTCTCTAATTCCATGGTTCTGCTGTTCTCTAGTTCCACAGTTCTGCTGTTCTCTAGTACCATGGTTCTGCTAATCTCTAGTTCCATGGTTCTGCTGTTCTCTAGTTCCATCGTTCTGCTAATCTCTAGTTCCATGGTTCTGCTGTTCTCTAGTTCCATGGTTTTGCTGTTCTCTAGTTCCATGGTTCTGCTGTTCTCTACTTCCATGGTTCTGCTGTTCTCTAGTTCCATGGTTCTGCTGTTCTCTAGTTCCATGGTTCTGCTGTTCTCTAGTTCCATGGTTCTGCTGTTCTCTAGTTCCACGGTTCTGCTGTTCCATGGTTCTAGTATTCTCTAGTTCCACTGTACTGCTACTCTCTTGTTCCGCTGTACTGCTACTCTCTTGTTCGACGGTTCTGGTGTTCTCTAGTACCATGGTTCTGCTGTTCTCTAGTTCCACGGTTTTGCTGTTCTCTAGTACCATGGTTCTGGTGTTCTCTAGTACCATGGTTCTGCTGTTCTCTAGTTCCACGGTTTTGCTGTTCTCTAGTACCATGGTTCTGCTGTTCACTAGTACCATGGTTCTGCTGTTCTCTAGTTCCATAGTTCTGCTGTTCTCTAGTTGCACGGTTCTGCTGTTCCATGGTTCTAGTATTCTCTAGTTCCGCTGTACTGCTACTCTCTTGTTCCACGGTTCTGGTGTTATCTAGTACCATGGTTCTGCTGTTCTCTAGTTCCATGGTTCTGCTGTTCTCTAGTTCCATGGTTCTGCTGTTCTCTAGTTCCATGGTTCTGCTGTTCTCTAGTTCCATGGTTCTGCTGTTCTCTAGTTCCATGGTTCTGCTGTTCTCTAGTTCCATGGTTCTGCTGTTCTCTAGTTCCATGGTTCTGCAGCCCCCACACCACTAGAGGGATATCAACAGCCCCCACACCACTAGAGGGATATCAACAGCCCCCACACCACTAAAGGGATATCAACAGCCCCCACACCACTAGAGGGATATCAACAGACCACCAGCACAGCCCCTGAGACATGGCCGAGTATCGAGGATCTCCTTTACCACACGAGCCCGAGGGGGGGGGGCAAAACCGGACAGGAAGATCACGTCAGTGACTCAACCCCACTCAAGTTGAGTATGTTGAAAAAAAGACTGGCACGACGTGACGCACCCCTCCTAGGGACGGCGTGGAAGAGCAGTAGTAAGCCAGTGCCTCGTAATAGAGGAGAGCAGTAGTAAGCCAGTGCCTTGTAATAGAGGAGAGCAGTAGTAAGCCAGTGCCTTGTAATAGAGGAGAGCAGTAGTAAGCCAGTGCCCCGTAATAGAGGAGAGCAGTAGTAAGCCAGTGCCTTGTAATAGAGGAGAGCAGTAGTAAGCCAGTGCCCCGTAATAGAGGAGAGCAGTAGTAAGCCAGTGCCTTGTAATAGAGGAGAGCAGTAGTAAGCCAGTGCCTTGTAATAGAGGAGAGCAGTAGTAAGCCAGTGCTCCGTAATAGAGGAGAGCAGTAGTAAGCCAGTGCCTTGTAATAGAGGAGAGCAGTAGTAAGCCAGTGCCTTGTAATAGAGGAGAGCAGTAGTAAGCCAGTGCCTCGTAATAGAGGAGAGCAGTAGTAAGCCAGTGCCCCGTAATAGAGGAGAGCAGTAGTAAGCCAGTGCCTTGTAATAGAGGAGAGCAGTAGTAAGCCAGTGCCTTGTAATAGAGGAGAGCAGTAGTAAGCCAGTGCCTCGTAATAGAGGAGAGCAGTAGTAAGCCAGTGCCTTGTAATAGAGGAGAGCAGTAGTAAGCCAGTGCCCCATAATAGAGGAGAGCAGTAGTAAGCCAGTGCCTTGTAATAGAGGAGAGCAGTAGTAAGCCAGTGCCTTGTAATAGAGGAGAGCAGTAGTAAGCCAGTGCCTTGTAATAGAGGAGAGCAGTAGTAAGCCAGTGCCCCGTAATAGAGGAGAGCAGTAGTAAGCCAGTGCCTTGTAATAGAGGAGAGCAGTAGTAAGCCAGTGCCCCATAATAGAGGAGAGCAGTAGTAAGCCAGTGCCTCGTAATAGAGGAGAGCAGTAGTAAGCCAGTGCCCCATAATAGAGGAGAGCAGTAGTAAGCCAGTGCCTCGTAATAGAGGAGAGCAGTAGTAAGCCAGTGCCTTGTAATAGAGGAGAGCAGTAGTAAGCCAGTGCCTCGTAATAGAGGAGAGCAGTAGTAAGCCAGTGCCTTGTAATAGAGGAGAGCAGTAGTAAGCCAGTGCCTTGTAATAGAGGAGAGCAGTAGTAAGCCAGTGCCCCGTAATAGAGGAGAGCAGTAGTAAGCCAGTGCCCCGTAATAGAGGAGAGCAGTAGTAAGCCAGTGCCCCGTAATAGAGGAGAGCAGTAGTAAGCCAGTGCCTCGTAATAGAGGAGAGCAGTAGTAAGCCAGTGCCGCATAATAGAGGAGAGCAGTAGTAAGCCAGTGCCCCGTACTAGAGGAGAGCAGTAGTAAGCCAGTGCCCCGTAATAGAGGAGAGCAGTAGTAAGCCAGTGCCCCATAATAGAGGAGAGCAGTAGTAAGCCAGTGCCTCGTAATAGAGGAGAGCAGTAGTAAGCCAGTGCCTTGTAATAGAGGAGAGCAGTAGTAAGCCAGTGCCTCGTAATAGAGGAGAGCAGTAGTAAGCCAGTGCCTTGTAATAGAGGAGAGCAGTAGTAAGCCAGTGCCTTGTAATAGAGGAGAGCAGTAGTAAGCCAGTGCCCCGTAATAGAGGAGAGCAGTAGTAAGCCAGTGCCTTGTAATAGAGGAGAGCAGTAGTAAGCCAGTGCCTTGTAATAGAGGAGAGCAGTAGTAAGCCAGTGCCCCGTAATAGAGGAGAGCAGTAGTAAGCCAGTGCCTCGTAATAGAGGAGAGCAGTAGTAAGCCAGTGCCTTGTAATAGAGGAGAGCAGTAGTAAGCCAGTGCCCCATAATAGAGGAGAGCAGTAGTAAGCCAGTGCCTTGTAATAGAGGAGAGCAGTAGTAAGCCAGTGCCTTGTAATAGAGGAGAGCAGTAGTAAGCCAGTGCCTTGTAATAGAGGAGAGCAGTAGTAAGCCAGTGCCCCGTAATAGAGGAGAGCAGTAGTAAGCCAGTGCCTTGTAATAGAGGAGAGCAGTAGTAAGCCAGTGCCCCATAATAGAGGAGAGCAGTAGTAAGCCAGTGCCTCATAATAGAGGAGAGCAGTAGTAAGCCAGTGCCCCATAATAGAGGAGAGCAGTAGTAAGCCAGTGCCTCGTAATAGAGGAGAGCAGTAGTAAGCCAGTGCCTTGTAATAGAGGAGAGCAGTAGTAAGCCAGTGCCTCGTAATAGAGGAGAGCAGTAGTAAGCCAGTGCCTCGTAATAGAGGAGAGCAGTAGTAAGCCAGTGCCTTGTAATAGAGGAGAGCAGTAGTAAGCCAGTGCCTCGTAATAGAGGAGAGCAGTAGTAAGCCAGTGCCTTGTAATAGAGGAGAGCAGTAGTAAGCCAGTGCCTTGTAATAGAGGAGAGCAGTAGTAAGCCAGTGCCCCGTAATAGAGGAGAGCAGTAGTAAGCCAGTGCCTTGTAATAGAGGAGAGCAGTAGTAAGCCAGTGCCTTGTAATAGAGGAGAGCAGTAGTAAGCCAGTGCCTTGTAATAGAGGAGAGCTGTAGTAAGCCAGTGCCTCGTAATAGAGGAGAGCAGTAGTAAGCCAGTGCCCCGTAATAGAGGAGAGCAGTAGTAAGCCAGTGCCTTGTAATAGAGGAGAGCAGTAGTAAGCCAGTGCCTTGTAATAGAGGAGAGCAGTAGTAAGCCAGTGCCTCGTAATAGAGGAGAGCAGTAGTAAGCCAGTGCCTTGTAATAGAGGAGAGCAGTAGTAAGCCAGTGCCCCGTAATAGAGGAGAGCAGTAGTAAGCCAGTGCCTTGTAATAGAGGAGAGCAGTAGTAAGCCAGTGCCTTGTAATAGAGGAGAGCAGTAGTAAGCCAGTGCCTTGTAATAGAGGAGAGCAGTAGTAAGCCAGTGCCCCGTAATAGAGGAGAGCAGTAGTAAGCCAGTGCCTTGTAATAGAGGAGAGCAGTAGTAAGCCAGTGCCCCATAATAGAGGAGAGCAGTAGTAAGCCAGTGCCTCGTAATAGAGGAGAGCAGTAGTAACCAGTGCCTCGTAATAGAGGAGAGCAGTAGTAAGCCAGTGCCTCGTAATAGAGGAGAGCAGTAGTAAGCCAGTGCCTTGTAATAGAGGAGAGCAGTAGTAAGCCAGTGCCTCGTAATAGAGGAGAGCAGTAGTAAGCCAGTGCCTTGTAATAGAGGAGAGCAGTAGTAAGCCAGTGCCTTGTAATAGAGGAGAGCAGTAGTAAGCCAGTGCCCCGTAATAGAGGAGAGCAGTAGTAAGCCAGTGCCCCGTAATAGAGGAGAGCAGTAGTAAGCCAGTGCCCCGTAATAGAGGAGAGCAGTAGTAAGCCAGTGCCTCGTAATAGTGGAGAGCAGTAGTAAGCCAGTGCCGCATAATAGAGGAGAGCAGTAGTAAGCCAGTGCCCCGTACTAGAGGAGAGCAGTAGTAAGCCAGTGCCCCGTAATAGAGGAGAGCAGTAGTAAGCCAGTGCCCCATAATAGAGGAGAGCAGTAGTAAGCCAGTGTCTCGTAATAGAGGAGAGCAGTAGTAAGCCAGTGCCTTGTAATAGAGGAGAGCAGTAGTAAGCCAGTGCCTCGTAATAGAGGAGAGCAGTAGTAAGCCAGTGCCTCGTAATAGAGGAGAGCAGTAGTAAGCCAGTGCCTCGTAATAGAGGAGAGCAGTAGTAAGCCAGTGCCTCGTAATAGAGGAGAGCAGTAGTAAGCCAGTGCCTCGTAATAGAGGAGAGCAGTAGTAAGCCAGTGCCTTGTAATAGAGGAGAGCAGTAGTAAGCTAGTGCCCCATAATAGAGGAGAGCAGTAGTAAGCCAGTGCCTCGTAATAGAGGAGAGCAGTAGTAAGCCAGTGCCTTGTAATAGAGGAGAGCAGTAGTAAGCCAGTGCCCCGTAATAGAGGAGAGCAGTAGTAAGCCAGTGCCCTGTAATAGAGGAGAGCAGTAGTAAGCCAGTGCCTTGTGATAGAGGAGAGCAGTAGTAAGCCAGTGCCTTGTAATAGAGGAGAGCAGTAGTAAGCCAGTGACCCCGTAATAGAGGAGAGCAGTAGTAAGCCAGTGCCTTGTAATAGAGGAGAGCAGTAGTAAGCCAGTGCCTTGTAATAGACGAGAGCAGTAGTAAGCCAGTGCCTGGTAATAGAGGAGAGCAGCAGTAAGCCAGTGCCCCATAATAGAGGAGAGCAGTAGTAAGCCAGTGCCTCGTAATAGAGGAGAGCAGTAGTAAGCCAGTGCCTTGTAATAGAGGAGAGCAGTAGTAAGCCAGTGCCTGGTAATAGAGGAGAGCAGTAGTAAGCCAGTGCCCCGTAATAGAGGAGAGCAGTAGTAAGCCAGTGCCCCGTAATAGAGGAGAGCAGTAGTAAGCCAGTGCCTTGTAATAGAGGAGAGCAGCAGTAAGCCAGTGCCCCATAATAGAGGAGAGCAGTAGTAAGCCAGTGCCTCGTAATAGAGGAGAGCAGTAGTAAGCCAGTGCCCCATAATAGAGGAGAGCAGTAGTAAGCCAGTGCCTCGTAATAGAGGAGAGCAGTAGTAAGCCAGTGCCTTGTAATAGAGGAGAGCAGTAGTAAGCCAGTGCCTCGTAATAGAGGAGAGCAGTAGTAAGCCAGTGCCTTGTAATAGAGGAGAGCAGTAGTAAGCCAGTGCCTTGTAATAGAGGAGAGCAGTAGTAAGCCAGTGCCTCGTAATAGAGGAGAGCAGTAGTAAGCCAGTGCCTCGTAATAGAGGAGAGCAGTCGTAAGCCAGTGCCTTGTAATAGAGGAGCGCAGTAGTAAGCCAGTGCCCCATAATAGAGGAGAGCAGTAGTAAGCCAGTGCCTTGTAATAGAGGAGAGCAGTAGTAAGCCAGTGCCTTGTATTAGAGGAGAGCAGTAGTAAACCAGTGCCTCGTAATAGAGGAGAGCAGTAGTAAGCCAGTGCCTTGTAATAG
Source organism: Salmo salar (assembly GCF_965601325.2). NCBI lineage: Eukaryota > Metazoa > Chordata > Actinopteri > Salmoniformes > Salmonidae > Salmo > Salmo salar. The sequence continues at coordinate 1,212,134 of NC_138296.1, read as the reverse complement.
AGGAGAGCAGTAGTAAGCCAGTGCCCCGTAATAGAGGAGAGCAGTAGTAAGCCAGTGCCTTGTAATAGAGGAGAGCAGTAGTAAGCCAGTGCCTTGTAATAGAGGAGAGCAGTAGTAAGCCAGTGCCTCGTAATAGAGGAGAGCAGTAGTAAGCCAGTGCCTTGTAATAGAGGAGAGCAGTAGTAAGCCAGTGCCTTGTAATAGAGGAGAGCAGTAGTAAGCCAGTGCCTGGTAATAGAGGAGAGCAGTAGTAAGCCAGTGCCCCGTAATAGAGGAGAGCAGTAGTAAGCCAGTGCCCCGTAATAGAGGAGAGCAGTAGTAAGCCAGTGCCTTGTAATAGAGGAGAGCAGTAGTAAGCCAGTGCCCCATAATAGAGGAGAGCAGTAGTAAGCCAGTGCCTCGTAATAGAGGAGAGCAGTAGTAAGCCAGTGCCCCATAATAGAGGAGAGCAGTAGTAAGCCAGTGCCTCGTAATAGAGGAGAGCAGTAGTACGCCAGTGCCTTGTAATAGAGGAGAGCAGTAGTAAGCCAGTGCCTCGTAATAGAGGAGAGCAGTAGTAAGCCATTTCCTTTTAATAGAGGAGAGCAGTAGTAAGCCAGTGCCTTGTAATAGAGGAGAGCAGTAGTAAGCCAGTGCCTCGTAATAGAGGAGAGCAGTAGTAAGCCAGTGCCTCGTAATAGAGGAGAGCAGTCGTAAGCCAGTGCCTTGTAATAGAGGAGAGCAGTAGTAAGCCAGTGCCCCATAATAGAGGAGAGCAGTAGTAAGCCAGTGCATCGTAATAGAGGAGAGCAGTAGTAAGCCAGTGCCTTGTAATAGAGGAGAGCAGTAGTAAACCAGTGCCTCGTAATAGAGGAGAGCAGTAGTAAGCCAGTGCCCCATAATAGAGGAGAGCAGTAGTAAGCCAGTGCCTCGTAATAGAGGAGAGCAGTAGTAAGCCAGTGCCTTGTAATAGAGGAGAGCAGTAGTAAGCCAGTGCCTCGTAATAGAGGAGAGCAGTAGAAGCCAGTGCCTTGTAATAGAGGAGAGCAGTAGTAAGCCAGTGCCTTGTAATAGAGGAGAGCAGTAGTAAGCCAGTGCCCCGTAATAGAGGAGAGCAGTAGTAAGCCAGTGCCCCGTAATAGAGGAGAGCAGTAGTAAGCCAGTGCCCCGTAATAGAGGAGAGCAGTAGTAAGCCAGTGCCTCGTAATAGAGGAGAGCAGTAGTAAGCCAGTGCCGCATAATAGAGGAGAGCAGTAGTAAGCCAGTGCCCCGTACTAGAGGAGAGCAGTAGTAAGCCAGTGCCCCGTAATAGAGGAGAGCAGTAGTAAGCCAGTGCCCCATAATAGAGGAGAGCAGTAGTAAGCCAGTGCCTCGTAATAGAGGAGAGCAGTAGTAAGCCAGTGCCTTGTAATAGAGGAGAGCAGTAGTAAGCCAGTGCCTCGTAATAGAGGAGAGCAGTAGTAAGCCAGTGCCTTGTAATAGAGGAGAGCAGTAGTAAGCCAGTGCCTTGTAATAGAGGAGAGCAGTAGTAAGCCAGTGCCCCGTAATAGAGGAGAGCAGTAGTAAGCCAGTGCCTTGTAATAGAGGAGAGCAGTAGTAAGCCAGTGCCTTGTAATAGAGGAGAGCAGTAGTAAGCCAGTGCCCCGTAATAGAGGAGAGCAGTAGTAAGCCAGTGCCTCGTAATAGAGGAGAGCAGTAGTAAGCCAGTGCCTTGTAATAGAGGAGAGCAGTAGTAAGCCAGTGCCCCATAATAGAGGAGAGCAGTAGTAAGCCAGTGCCTTGTAATAGAGGAGAGCAGTAGTAAGCCAGTGCCTTGTAATAGAGGAGAGCAGTAGTAAGCCAGTGCCTTGTAATAGAGGAGAGCAGTAGTAAGCCAGTGCCCCGTAATAGAGGAGAGCAGTAGTAAGCCAGTGCCTTGTAATAGAGGAGAGCAGTAGTAAGCCAGTGCCCCATAATAGAGGAGAGCAGTAGTAAGCCAGTGCCTCATAATAGAGGAGAGCAGTAGTAAGCCAGTGCCCCATAATAGAGGAGAGCAGTAGTAAGCCAGTGCCTCGTAATAGAGGAGAGCAGTAGTAAGCCAGTGCCTTGTAATAGAGGAGAGCAGTAGTAAGCCAGTGCCTCGTAATAGAGGAGAGCAGTAGTAAGCCAGTGCCTCGTAATAGAGGAGAGCAGTAGTAAGCCAGTGCCTTGTAATAGAGGAGAGCAGTAGTAAGCAAGTGCCTCGTAATAGAGGAGAGCAGTAGTAAGCCAGTGCCTTGTAATAGAGGAGAGCAGTAGTAAGCCAGTGCCTTGTAATAGAGGAGAGCAGTAGTAAGCCAGTGCCCCGTAATAGAGGAGAGCAGTAGTAAGCCAGTGCCTTGTAATAGAGGAGAGCAGTAGTAAGCCAGTGCCTTGTAATAGAGGAGAGCAGTAGTAAGCCAGTGCCTTGTAATAGAGGAGAGCTGTAGTAAGCCAGTGCCTCGTAATAGAGGAGAGCAGTAGTAAGCCAGTGCCCCGTAATAGAGGAGAGCAGTAGTAAGCCAGTGCCTTGTAATAGAGGAGAGCAGTAGTAAGCCAGTGCCTTGTAATAGAGGAGAGCAGTAGTAAGCCAGTGCCTCGTAATAGAGGAGAGCAGTAGTAAGCCAGTGCCTTGTAATAGAGGAGAGCAGTAGTAAGCCAGTGCCCCGTAATAGAGGAGAGCAGTAGTAAGCCAGTGCCTTGTAATAGAGGAGAGCAGTAGTAAGCCAGTGCCTTGTAATAGAGGAGAGCAGTAGTAAGCCAGTGCCTTGTAATAGAGGAGAGCAGTAGTAAGCCAGTGCCCCGTAATAGAGGAGAGCAGTAGTAAGCCAGTGCCTTGTAATAGAGGAGAGCAGTAGTAAGCCAGTGCCCCATAATAGAGGAGAGCAGTAGTAAGCCAGTGCCTCGTAATAGAGGAGAGCAGTAGTAACCAGTGCCTCGTAATAGAGGAGAGCAGTAGTAAGCCAGTGCCTCGTAATAGAGGAGAGCAGTAGTAAGCCAGTGCCTTGTAATAGAGGAGAGCAGTAGTAAGCCAGTGCCTCGTAATAGAGGAGAGCAGTAGTAAGCCAGTGCCTTGTAATAGAGGAGAGCAGTAGTAAGCCAGTGCCTTGTAATAGAGGAGAGCAGTAGTAAGCCAGTGCCCCGTAATAGAGGAGAGCAGTAGTAAGCCAGTGCCCCGTAATAGAGGAGAGCAGTAGTAAGCCAGTGCCCCGTAATAGAGGAGAGCAGTAGTAAGCCAGTGCCTCGTAATAGTGGAGAGCAGTAGTAAGCCAGTGCCGCATAATAGAGGAGAGCAGTAGTAAGCCAGTGCCCCGTACTAGAGGAGAGCAGTAGTAAGCCAGTGCCCCGTAATAGAGGAGAGCAGTAGTAAGCCAGTGCCCCATAATAGAGGAGAGCAGTAGTAAGCCAGTGTCTCGTAATAGAGGAGAGCAGTAGTAAGCCAGTGCCTTGTAATAGAGGAGAGCAGTAGTAAGCCAGTGCCTCGTAATAGAGGAGAGCAGTAGTAAGCCAGTGCCTCGTAATAGAGGAGAGCAGTAGTAAGCCAGTGCCTCGTAATAGAGGAGAGCAGTAGTAAGCCAGTGCCTCGTAATAGAGGAGAGCAGTAGTAAGCCAGTGCCTCGTAATAGAGGAGAGCAGTAGTAAGCCAGTGCCTTGTAATAGAGGAGAGCAGTAGTAAGCTAGTGCCCCATAATAGAGGAGAGCAGTAGTAAGCCAGTGCCTCGTAATAGAGGAGAGCAGTAGTAAGCCAGTGCCTTGTAATAGAGGAGAGCAGTAGTAAGCCAGTGCCCCGTAATAGAGGAGAGCAGTAGTAAGCCAGTGCCCTGTAATAGAGGAGAGCAGTAGTAAGCCAGTGCCTTGTGATGGAGGAGAGCAGTAGTAAGCCAGTGCCTTGTAATAGAGGAGAGCAGTAGTAAGCCAGTGACCCCGTAATAGAGGAGAGCAGTAGTAAGCCAGTGCCTTGTAATAGAGGAGAGCAGTAGTAAGCCAGTGCCTTGTAATAGACGAGAGCAGTAGTAAGCCAGTGCCTGGTAATAGAGGAGAGCAGCAGTAAGCCAGTGCCCCATAATAGAGGAGAGCAGTAGTAAGCCAGTGCCTCGTAATAGAGGAGAGCAGTAGTAAGCCAGTGCCTTGTAATAGAGGAGAGCAGTAGTAAGCCAGTGCCTGGTAATAGAGGAGAGCAGTAGTAAGCCAGTGCCCCGTAATAGAGGAGAGCAGTAGTAAGCCAGTGCCCCGTAATAGAGGAGAGCAGTAGTAAGCCAGTGCCTTGTAATAGAGGAGAGCAGCAGTAAGCCAGTGCCCCATAATAGAGGAGAGCAGTAGTAAGCCAGTGCCTCGTAATAGAGGAGAGCAGTAGTAAGCCAGTGCCCCATAATAGAGGAGAGCAGTAGTAAGCCAGTGCCTCGTAATAGAGGAGAGCAGTAGTAAGCCAGTGCCTTGTAATAGAGGAGAGCAGTAGTAAGCCAGTGCCTCGTAATAGAGGAGAGCAGTAGTAAGCCAGTGCCTTGTAATAGAGGAGAGCAGTAGTAAGCCAGTGCCTTGTAATAGAGGAGAGCAGTAGTAAGCCAGTGCCTCGTAATAGAGGAGAGCAGTAGTAAGCCAGTGCCTCGTAATAGAGGAGAGCAGTCGTAAGCCAGTGCCTTGTAATAGAGGAGCGCAGTAGTAAGCCAGTGCCCCTTAATAGAGGAGAGCAGTAGTAAGCCAGTGCCTTGTAATAGAGGAGAGCAGTAGTAAGCCAGTGCCTTGTATTAGAGGAGAGCAGTAGTAAACCAGTGCCTCGTAATAGAGGAGAGCAGTAGTAAGCCAGTGCCTTGTAATAGAGGAGAGCAGTAGTAAGCCAGTGCCCCGTAATAGAGGAGAGCAGTAGTAAGCCAGTGCCTTGTAATAGAGGAGAGCAGTAGTAAGCCAGTGCATTGTAATAGAGGAGAGCAGTAGTAAGCCAGTGCCTCGTAATAGAGGAGAGCAGTAGTAAGCCAGTGCCTTGTAATAGAGGAGAGCAGTAGTAAGCCAGTGCCTTGTAATAGAGGAGAGCAGTAGTAAGCCAGTGCCTGGTAATAGAGGAGAGCAGTAGTAAGCCAGTGCCCCGTAATAGAGGAGAGCAGTAGTAAGCCAGTGCCCCGTAATAGAGGAGAGCAGTAGTAAGCCAGTGCCTTGTAATAGAGGAGAGCAGTAGTAAGCCAGTGCCCCATAATAGAGGAGAGCAGTAGTAAGCCAGTGCCTCGTAATAGAGGAGAGCAGTAGTAAGCCAGTGCCCCATAATAGAGGAGAGCAGTAGTAAGCCAGTGCCTCGTAATAGAGGAGAGCAGTAGTACGCCAGTGCCTTGTAATAGAGGAGAGCAGTAGTAAGCCAGTGCCTCGTAATAGAGGAGAGCAGTAGTAAGCCATTTCCTTTTAATAGAGGAGAGCAGTAGTAAGCCAGTGCCTTGTAATAGAGGAGAGCAGTAGTAAGCCAGTGCCTCGTAATAGAGGAGAGCAGTAGTAAGCCAGTGCCTCGTAATAGAGGAGAGCAGTCGTAAGCCAGTGCCTTGTAATAGAGGAGAGCAGTAGTAAGCCAGTGCCCCATAATAGAGGAGAGCAGTAGTAAGCCAGTGCATCGTAATAGAGGAGAGCAGTAGTAAGCCAGTGCCTTGTAATAGAGGAGAGCAGTAGTAAACCAGTGCCTCGTAATAGAGGAGAGCAGTATTAAGCCAGTGCCTTGTAATAGAGGAGAGCAGTAGTAAGCCAGTGCCTTGTAATAGAGGAGAGCAGTAGTAAGCCAGTGCCCCGTAATAGAGGAGAGCAGTAGTAAGCCAGTGCCCCGTAATAGAGGAGAGCAGTAGTAAGCCAGTGCCTCGTAATAGAGGAGAGCAGTAGTAAGCCAGTGCCCCATAATAGAGGAGAGCAGTAGTAAGCCAGTGCCTCGTAATAGAGGAGAGCAGTAGTAAGCCAGTGCCCCATAATAGAGGAGAGCAGTAGTAAGCCAGTGCCTCGTAATAGAGGAGAGCAGTAGTAAGCCAGTGCCTTGTAATAGAGGAGAGCAGTAGTAAGCCAGTGCCTCGTAATAGAGGAGAGCAGTAGTAAGCCAGTGCCTTGTAATAGAGGAGAGCGGTAGTAAGCCAGTGCCTTGTAATAGAGGAGAGCAGTAGTAAGCCAGTGCCTCGTAATAGAGGAGAGCAGTAGTAAGCCAGTGCCTCGTAATAGAGGAGAGCAGTCGTAAGCCAGTGCCTTGTAATAGAGGAGAGCAGTAGTAAGCCAGTGCCCCATAATATAGGAGAGCAGTAGTAAGCCAGTGCCTTGTAATAAAGGAGAGCAGTAGTAAGCCAGTGCCTTGTAATAGAGGAGAGCAGTAGTAAACCAGTGCCTCGTAATAGAGGAGAGCAGTAGTAAGCCAGTGCCTTGTAATAGAGGAGAGCAGTAGTAAGCCAGTGCCCCGTAATAGAGGAGAGCAGTAGTAAGCCAGTGCCTCGTAATAGAGGAGAGCAGTAGTAAGCCAGTGCCTTGTAATAGAGGAGAGCTGTAGTAAGCCAGTGCCTCGTAATAGAGGAGAGCAGTAGTAAGCCAGTGCCTTGTAATAGAGGAGAGCAGTAGTAAGCCAGTGCCCTGTAATAGAGGAGAGCAGTAGTAAGCCAGTGCCTTGTGATGGAGGAGAGCAGTAGTAAGCCAGTGCCTTGTAATAGAGGAGAGCAGTAGTAAGCCAGTGACCCCGTAATAGAGGAGAGCAGTAGTAAGCCAGTGCCTTGTAATAGAGGAGAGCAGTAGTAAGCCAGTGCCTTGTAATAGACGAGAGCAGTAGTAAGCCAGTGCCTGGTAATAGAGGAGAGCAGCAGTAAGCCAGTGCCCCATAATAGAGGAGAGCAGTAGTAAGCCAGTGCCTCGTAATAGAGGAGAGCAGTAGTAAGCCAGTGCCTTGTAATAGAGGAGAGCAGTAGTAAGCCAGTGCCTGGTAATAGAGGAGAGCAGTAGTAAGCCAGTGCCCCGTAATAGAGGAGAGCAGTAGTAAGCCAGTGCCCCGTAATAGAGGAGAGCAGTAGTAAGCCAGTGCCTTGTAATAGAGGAGAGCAGCAGTAAGCCAGTGCCCCATAATAGAGGAGAGCAGTAGTAAGCCAGTGCCTCGTAATAGAGGAGAGCAGTAGTAAGCCAGTGCCCCATAATAGAGGAGAGCAGTAGTAAGCCAGTGCCTCGTAATAGAGGAGAGCAGTAGTAAGCCAGTGCCTTGTAATAGAGGAGAGCAGTAGTAAGCCAGTGCCTCGTAATAGAGGAGAGCAGTAGTAAGCCAGTGCCTTGTAATAGAGGAGAGCAGTAGTAAGCCAGTGCCTTGTAATAGAGGAGAGCAGTAGTAAGCCAGTGCCTCGTAATAGAGGAGAGCAGTAGTAAGCCAGTGCCTCGTAATAGAGGAGAGCAGTCGTAAGCCAGTGCCTTGTAATAGAGGAGCGCAGTAGTAAGCCAGTGCCCCATAATAGAGGAGAGCAGTAGTAAGCCAGTGCCTTGTAATAGAGGAGAGCAGTAGTAAGCCAGTGCCTTGTATTAGAGGAGAGCAGTAGTAAACCAGTGCCTCGTAATAGAGGAGAGCAGTAGTAAGCCAGTGCCTTGTAATAGAGGAGAGCAGTAGTAAGCCAGTGCCCCGTAATAGAGGAGAGCAGTAGTAAGCCAGTGCCTTGTAATAGAGGAGAGCAGTAGTAAGCCAGTGCATTGTAATAGAGGAGAGCAGTAGTAAGCCAGTGCCTCGTAATAGAGGAGAGCAGTAGTAAGCCAGTGCCTTGTAATAGAGGAGAGCAGTAGTAAGCCAGTGCCTTGTAATAGAGGAGAGCAGTAGTAAGCCAGTGCCTGGTAATAGAGGAGAGCAGTAGTAAGCCAGTGCCCCGTAATAGAGGAGAGCAGTAGTAAGCCAGTGCCCCGTAATAGAGGAGAGCAGTAGTAAGCCAGTGCCTTGTAATAGAGGAGAGCAGTAGTAAGCCAGTGCCCCATAATAGAGGAGAGCAGTAGTAAGCCAGTGCCTCGTAATAGAGGAGAGCAGTAGTAAGCCAGTGCCCCATAATAGAGGAGAGCAGTAGTAAGCCAGTGCCTCGTAATAGAGGAGAGCAGTAGTACGCCAGTGCCTTGTAATAGAGGAGAGCAGTAGTAAGCCAGTGCCTCGTAATAGAGGAGAGCAGTAGTAAGCCATTTCCTTTTAATAGAGGAGAGCAGTAGTAAGCCAGTGCCTTGTAATAGAGGAGAGCAGTAGTAAGCCAGTGCCTCGTAATAGAGGAGAGCAGTAGTAAGCCAGTGCCTCGTAATAGAGGAGAGCAGTCGTAAGCCAGTGCCTTGTAATAGAGGAGAGCAGTAGTAAGCCAGTGCCCCATAATAGAGGAGAGCAGTAGTAAGCCAGTGCATCGTAATAGAGGAGAGCAGTAGTAAGCCAGTGCCTTGTAATAGAGGAGAGCAGTAGTAAACCAGTGCCTCGTAATAGAGGAGAGCAGTATTAAGCCAGTGCCTTGTAATAGAGGAGAGCAGTAGTAAGCCAGTGCCTTGTAATAGAGGAGAGCAGTAGTAAGCCAGTGCCCCGTAATAGAGGAGAGCAGTAGTAAGCCAGTGCCCCGTAATAGAGGAGAGCAGTAGTAAGCCAGTGCCTCGTAATAGAGGAGAGCAGTAGTAAGCCAGTGCCCCATAATAGAGGAGAGCAGTAGTAAGCCAGTGCCTCGTAATAGAGGAGAGCAGTAGTAAGCCAGTGCCCCATAATAGAGGAGAGCAGTAGTAAGCCAGTGCCTCGTAATAGAGGAGAGCAGTAGTAAGCCAGTGCCTTGTAATAGAGGAGAGCAGTAGTAAGCCAGTGCCTCGTAATAGAGGAGAGCAGTAGTAAGCCAGTGCCTTGTAATAGAGGAGAGCGGTAGTAAGCCAGTGCCTTGTAATAGAGGAGAGCAGTAGTAAGCCAGTGCCTCGTAATAGAGGAGAGCAGTAGTAAGCCAGTGCCTCGTAATAGAGGAGAGCAGTCGTAAGCCAGTGCCTTGTAATAGAGGAGAGCAGTAGTAAGCCAGTGCCCCATAATATAGGAGAGCAGTAGTAAGCCAGTGCCTTGTAATAAAGGAGAGCAGTAGTAAGCCAGTGCCTTGTAATAGAGGAGAGCAGTAGTAAACCAGTGCCTCGTAATAGAGGAGAGCAGTAGTAAGCCAGTGCCTTGTAATAGAGGAGAGCAGTAGTAAGCCAGTGCCCCGTAATAGAGGAGAGCAGTAGTAAGCCAGTGCCTCGTAATAGAGGAGAGCAGTAGTAAGCCAGTGCCTTGTAATAGAGGAGAGCTGTAGTAAGCCAGTGCCTCGTAATAGAGGAGAGCAGTAGTAAGCCAGTGCCTTGTAATAGAGGAGAGCAGTAGTAAGCCAGTGCCCCGTAATAGAGGAGAGCAGTAGTAAGCCAGTGCCTTGTAATAGAGGAGAGCAGTAGTAAGCCAGTGCCCCATAATAGAGGAGAGCAGTAGTAAGCCAGTGCCTCGTAATAGAGGAGAGCAGTAGTAAGCCAGTGCCCCATAATAGAGGAGAGCAGTAGTAAGCCAGTGCCTCGTAATAGAGGAGAGCAGTAGTAAGCCAGTGCCTTGTAATAGAGGAGAGCAGTAGTAAACCAGTGCCTCGTAATAGAGGAGAGCAGTAGTAAGCCAGTGCCTTGTAATAGAGGAGAGCAGTAGTAAGCCAGTGCCTTGTAATAGAGGAGAGCAGTAGTAAGCCAGTGCCCCGTAATAGAGGAGAGCAGTAGTAAGCCAGTGCCCCGTAATAGAGGAGAGCAGTAGTAAGCCAGTGCCTCGTAATAGAGGAGAGCAGTAGTAAGCCAGTGCCCCATAATAGAGGAGAGCAGTAGTAAGCCAGTGCCTCGTAATAGAGGAGAGCAGTAGTAAGCCAGTGCCCCATAATAGAGGAGAGCAGTAGTAAGCCAGTGCCTCGTAATAGAGGAGAGCAGTAGTAAGCCAGTGCCTTGTAATAGAGGAGAGCAGTAGTAAGCCAGTGCCTTGTAATAGAGGAGAGCAGTAGTAAGCCAGTGCCTTGTAATAGAGGAGAGCGGTAGTAAGCCAGTGCCTTGTAATAGAGGAGAGCAGTAGTAAGCCAGTGCCTCGTAATAGAGGAGAGCAGTAGTAAGCCAGTGCCTCGTAATAGAGGAGAGCAGTCGTAAGCCAGTGCCTTGTAATAGAGGAGAGCAGTAGTAAGCCAGTGCCCCGTAATAGAGGAGAGCAGTAGTAAGCCAGTGCCTCGTAATAGAGGAGAGCAGTAGTAAGCCAGTGCCTTGTAATAGAGGAGAGCAGTAGTAAGCCAGTGCCTTGTAATAGAGGAGAGCAGTAGTAAGCCAGTGCCCCGTAATAGAGGAGAGCAGTAGTAAGCCAGTGACCCATAATAGAGGAGAGCAGTAGTAAGCCAGTGCCTCGTAATAGAGGAGAGCAGTAGTAAGCCAGTGCCTTGTAATAGAGGAGAGCAGTAGTAAGCCAGTGCCCCGTAATAGAGGAGAGCAGTAGTAAGCCAGTGCCCTGTAATAGAGGAGAGCAGTAGTAAGCCAGTGCCTTGTGATAGAGGAGAGCAGTAGTAAGCCAGTGCCTTGTAATAGAGGAGAGCAGTAGTAAGCCAGTGCCCCGTAATAGAGGAGAGCAGTAGTAAGCCAGTGCCTTGTAATAGAGGAGAGCAGTAGTAAGCCAGTGCCCCGTAATAGAGGAGAGCAGTAGTAAGCCAGTGCCTCGTAATAGAGGAGAGCAGTAGTAAGCCATTGCCTCGTAATAGAGGAGAGCAGTAGTAAGCCAGTGCCTCGTAATAGAGGAGAGCAGTAGTAAGCCAGTGCCCCGTAATAGAGGAGAGCAGTAGTAAGCCAGTGCCCCGTACTAGAGGAGAGCAGTAGTAAGCCAGTGCCTTGTAATAGAGGAGAGCAGTAGTAAGCCAGTGCCTTGTAATAGAGGAGAGCAGTAGTAAGCCAGTGCCCCGTAATAGAGCAGAGCAGTAGTAAGCCAGTGCCTTGTAATAGAGGCTGAGAATCCCAGTGGAGAGAGGGGAACCGTCCAGGCGGAGACATCCAGGGCGGTTCGTCGCTCCAGCCTTTCCGTTCACCTTCACACTCCTGGGCTCAGACTACACTCAATCGTAGGACCCACTGAAGAGATAAGTCTTCAATAAAGACTTTAAAGGTCGAGAGAGCGAGTCTGCGTCTCTCACATGGATAGGCAGACCATTCCATAAAAATGGAGCTCTATAGGAGAAAGCCCTGCCTCCAGCTGTTTGCTTCGAAATTCTAGGGACAGTAAGGAGGCCGGCGTCTTGTGACCGTAGCGTACGTGTAGGTATGTACGTCAAGATAGTGATTCTAGCAGCCATGTTTAGCACTAACTGAAGTTTATTTAGTGTTTTTTTTCCAGATAGCCGGAGAGTAAAGCATTGCAGTAGTCTAATCTAGAAGTGAGAAAAGCATGGATTAGTTTTTCTGCATCATTTTTTTTTTTCAATATTAGGAAGATTAAAAAATTATAAAAAAATTAAAAAGCTGTCCTTGAATTAGTCTTGATATCTGCTGTTCTCTAGTTCCATGGTTCTGCTGTTCTCTAGTTCCATGGTTCTGCTGTTCTCTAGTTCCATGGTTCTGCTGTTCTCTAGTTCCATGGTTCTGCTGTTCTCTAGTTCCATGGTTCTGCTGTTCTCTAGTTCCATGGTGTTCTCTAGTTCCTGTGTTCTCTGTTCTCTAGTTCCTGTTCTCTAGTTCCTGTTCTCTAGTTCCATGGTTCTGCTGTTCTCTAGTTCCATGGTGTTCTCTAGTTCCTGTGTTCTGCTGTTCTCTAGTTCCTGTTCTCTAGTTCCATGGTTCTGCTGTTCTCTAGTTCCATGGTGTTCTCTAGTTCCTGTGTTCTCTGTTCTCTAGTTCTTGTTCTCTAGTTCCTGTTCTCTAGTTCCATGGTTCTGCTGTTCTCTAGTTCCATGGTTCTGCTGTTCTCTAGTTCCATGGTGTTCTCTAGTTCCTGTGTTCTCTGTTCTCTAGTTCCTGTTCTCTAGTTCCATGGTTCTGCCGTTCTCTAGTACAAAAGAGAGATTATTGTCCAGAGTAACGCTGAGGTCCCTTCTCACAGTTTTATTTTAGAGACGACTGTACAAAACCATTCAAGACGAATTGTCAGATTCAACAGCAGATCTCTTTGTTTCTTGGGACCCAGAACTAGAATCTCCTGTAACGGCTTTCGTCAGAATGAGACCAAGGTGCAGCGGAGGATGTGTTCATCTTAAATTAATTTATTCAAGAAAGAACACGTTAGACACAAAAACAAGAAACCGACAGCCAAACGGTCCTGTCAGGTGCAAAACACTAAACAGAAATGAATCACCCAGCAACCCCAAAGGAAAAACAGGCTGCCTATGTATGACTCCCAATCAGCAACAACGATCTACACCTGTTCCTGATTGAGAGCCATACACGGCCAAAACAAAGAAAACCACCAACATAGAAAAAGAAACCTAGAACGCCCACCCATGTCACACCCTGGCCAAACCAAAAATAGAGAACAAAAAAACCCTCTCTATGGCCAGGGCGTTACATCTCTGTTTTCTCAGAGTTTAAAAGTAAAAGGAAAACATTTTGCCGCCATCCACTTCCTTATGTCTGAAAACACATGCTTCCAGCGAGGGCAATTCTTTTTTGGGGCGGGGGGGGGGGGGGGGGCTTCACCATGTTTCATCGAAATGTACAGCTGTTTGTCGTCCGCATAGCAGTGAAAGTTTACATTATGTTTCCCGAACGACATCCCCAACCGGTAAAATATATAATGAAAACAATAGTGGTCCTAAAACGGAACCTTGAGGAACACCAAACAGGAAGTTATATCATTCCCTTCAAACTTGAATGTCAGAAGTTATCACAAAACAATTCTTAGCCAAATATTTAAAAAAATGTTTTTGTTTTACTTCTTTCATTACGTTGGTAACCAGTTTATATTCGAGTCAACGTTAATTTGCTTTGACTCTAGCGTTCCATTTGTACAAGCATCAAACAGTTCTTCTCCCTCCCTATAAATTCCCTTTCCTCTCCTTGTCTCACTCAGTCCATTGCGTTCTGACCTCTTCCTTCTACACTCGCGTGCTGAGTCTGCACACAGGCTCCAGTTCCGTCTACATCAATAAATACCTATTAAAAACGCATCTAACTGATGGGATACACAGGCTACATTCCTTGTCAAATGACGACAGTTTTATCACAAATTCAAAATGGGACTAGTTGATTGGAGAAGAGAAAATATGTCTTCCCGACAGCTGTAGAGTTTTTTTATTTTTTTATTAAATAATTGAGTCCCGTTTGATTTCTGTTTTAGGTTACTTGGCGGTTGTCACTTAGTTACCACAGCCACAAAGTCAAAATTGGTTATATCGTTAAAGAAAATGTATGTAAACAAAAATGTACTTGATTTAAGGTTAGGCATAAGGTTAATAGTGTGGTTAAGGTTAGGGATAAGGTTAATAGTGTGGTTAAGGTTAGGCATAAGGTTAATAGTGTGGTTAAGGTTAGGGTTAAGGTTAGGGATAAGGTTAATAGTGTGGTTAAGGTTAGGGATAAGGTTAATAGTGTGGTTAAGGTTAGGGATAAGGTTAATAGTGTGGCTAAGGTTAGGGATAAGGTTAATAGTGTGGTTAAGGTTAGGGATAAGGTTAGGCATAAGGTTAATAGTGGGGTTAAGGTTATAGTTAAGGTTTAAAATCAGATTTTAAGGAGAGAAATTGTAGAAATAGGTGGGGGTTCATGACTTTGTGGCTGTGGTAACTAGTGACGGCCCTACTTTGCAAACTACTGGTGCCATTTAGAATAGGTTATATTCTAAAAATATATATTTTACCTTTATTTAACTAGGCAAGTCAGTTAAGAACAAATTCGTATTTACAATGACGGTCTACCAGGGAACAGTGGGTTAACTGCCTTGTTCAGGGGCAGAACGACAGATTTTTACCTTGTCAGCTCGGGGATTCGATCTAGCAACCTTTCCGCTCTAACCACTAGGCTACCTGCCGCCCCTCCACTCTAACCACTAGGCTACCCTGCCGCCCCTCCACTCTAACCACTAGGCTACCTGCCTCCCCTCCACTCTAACCACTAGGCTACCTGCCGTCCCTCCACTCTAACCACTAGGCTACCTGCCTCCCCTCCACTCTAACCACTAGGCTACCTGCCGCCCCTCCACTCTAACCACTAGGCTACCTGCCGCCCCTCCACTCTAACCACTAGGCTACCTGCCGTCCCTCCACTCTAACCACTAGGCTACCTGCCGTCCCTCCACTCTAACCACTAGGCTACCTGCCTCCCCCTCTAACCACTAGGCTACCTGCCGCCCCCCCACTCTAACCACTAGGCTACCTGCCGTCCCTCCACTCTAACCACTAGGCTACCCTGCCACCCCCTTTAAACATAGACAGATTCCACACTGAAAATATGCAAAAAACATTTGTTTGATAAAGACAAAGAGCGTATTTTCATCAGAATCATAAAGCCTAGTCAAATCAAATCTAATCGGTCACAGTCACATGTTTAGCAGGTGTTAATGTGAGTGTAGTGAAATGCTTGTGGTTCTAGTTCCGACCGTGCAGTAATATCTAAACAGTAATATAACCTAACAATTTCACAACAACTACCTTATACACACAAGGGTAAAGGAATGAATAAGAATATGTACATATAAATATATGGATGAGCGATGGCCGAACGGCATAGGCAAGATGCAGTAGATGGTATAGAGTACAGTATTTACATATGAGATGAGTAATGTAGTGTATGTAAACATTATATAAAGTGGCTAGTTTTAAAGTGGCTAGTGATACATTTAATTACATCAAGATGGCAAGATGCAGTAGATGGTATAGAGTACACTATATACATATGAGATGAGCAATGTAGGGTATGTCCTACTCATCAAAGAGATGTCCTGCCGCTAATTTAACCCCATACAGTGTTGTCAGTCCATATCGAACGTTCCAAAGAACAGGAAGAATAAACAAAAAATGTAACGTTTTGTAACCAGTGAAAATGTTTACTTTTCAACTCGACAAAATTAAGCCTCGTTTTTTTTTTCTCAAAATGATTCCTTCTTCTTCTGAGAATACCTTTTCCCAGATGTGGGAATACCTTTTCCCAGATGTGGGAATACATTTTCCCAGATGTGGGAATACCTTTTCCCAGGTGTGGGAATTCCTTTTCCCAGGTGTGGGAATACCTTTTCCAGGTGTGAGAATACCTTTTCCCAGATGTGGGAATACCTTTTCCAGGTGTGAGAATACCTTTTCCCAGATGTGGGAATACCTTTCCCAGATGTGGGAATACCTTTTCCCAGATGTGGGAATACCTTTTCCAGGTGTGAGAATACCTTTTCCCAGATGTGGGGAATACCTTTCCCAGATATGGGAATACCTTTTCCAGATGTGAGAATACCTTTTCCCAGATGTGGGGAATACCTTTCCCAGATGTGGGAATACCTTTCCCAGATGTGAGAATACCTTTTCCCAGATGTGAGAATACCTTTCCCAGATGTGGGAATACCTTTCCCAGATGTGAGAATACCTTTCCCAGATGTGGAGAATACCTTTCCCAGATGTGGGAATACCTTTCCCAGATGTGGAGAAATCCATCACTTCACACTATTCTGTTATATTTCTTTCTTGTTAGATTACATAGTGTTTTTTCCACTATATAAAAATAGGTGTGTCTTGACTGCGATACGGGGGAGGCTTGGGGATATAAGAGAGTCTTGTCTGCTGAATTATAACAAAACAAGCCAATATGCCATTGGCTTCTACAAACGAGGGCCACACTGCTGAGATCAGGGATTTTTACATTTAAATTTAAAAGCTTGTGTTCCACAATTTTTCACCAGTTGATAATTACAGCTTCAATAAATGAATCTTAAAATGGCACTTATTTTTTATTTTCTATTGACTGAATATATAGCAAATCAAATCAAATCAAATGTATTTATATAGCTCTTCTTACATCAGCTGATGTCTCAAAGTGCTGTTACAGAAACCCAGCCTAAAACCCCCCAAACAAGCAAGCAATGCAGGTGTAGAAACACGGTGGCTAGGAAAAACTCCCCTAGAAAGGCCAGAACCTAGGAAGAAACCTAGAGAGGAACCAGGCTATGAGGGGTGGCCAGTCCTCTTCTGGCTGTACTGAGTAGAGAGGAACCAGGTGGGGGGCAATGGGGCAATTGTGCAACTAGAATTCGTTATGCGTTATGGTTATGATAAATTAGACATTGTTGTACCCGGTTTGGACATAGATAAACACATATTAGTTTTGCAGTGGCAGGTCTTGTGTTCTAAAAATAGCTTCTTCTTTTTATTCAGGGTAGTACTACAGTACTCCGACAGTCAATAAAAAAAAGGTTAAAAAATGTCCATCCCAAGTCTGGTAGGCTCGTGTCGTTGGGCCGCTCGCGGCTGGGTTTCCCCCTTGGTAATCCGTGATAGTTTCGCCCTGCCATATCCATCTAAGAGCTGGATTCGATCTTAGTCATGTAATTTGATGCTTTGTCAGTTTGACGGCTCGTCGCGGGAAAGTCGCAGCGGGATTTCTTATGAGCGTCCGGATTAGTGTCCTCCTTGAAAGCGGCAAATCTACACTTAATAATAAACTCAGTGCGGATGTTGCCTGTAACCCATGGCTTCTGGTTGAGGTATGTACGTACGGTCACTGTGGCACTTATTAATGAAGCCAGTGACTGACGCGGTTTACTCCTCAATGTTACCGGATGAATCCAGGAAATATAGCTTCCCGTCCCTCTCCTCGGCCCAACCTGGGCTTAGAACCAGGGACCCTCTGCACACATCAACAACAGTCACCCCTCGAAGCATCGTTACCCATCGTGCCACAAAAGCCACGGCCCTTGCAGAGCAAAGGGGGAACGACTACTTCAAGGTCTCAGAGCGAGTGACGTCACCCGATTGAAACACTATTAGCGCGCACCACCGCTAACCAACTAGCCATTTCACATCGGTTACACTAGCTAGCTGTATAGTAACCCACTAGCCTGTCATTGCATCAGATGCTAGCTAGCTGTATTATAACCCACTAGCCTGTCATAGCATCAGATGCTAGCTAGCTGTATTATAACCCACTAGCCTGTCATAGCATCAGATGCTAGCTAGCTGTATTATAACCCACTAGCCTGTCATAGCATCAGATGCTAGCTAGCTGTATTATAACCCACTAGCCTGTCATAGCATCAGATGCTAGCTAGCTGTATTATAACCCACTAGCCTGTCATAGCATCAGATGCTAGCTAGCTGTATTATAACCCACTAGCCTGTCATAGCATCAGATGCTAGCTAGCTGTATTATAACCCACTAGCCTGTCATAGCATCAGATGCTAGCTAGCTGTATTATAACCCACTAGCCTGTCATAGCATCAGGCGCAAAACAGTCCTGTAGTTTAGCATCCACTTCATCTGACCACTTCCATGTTGAGCGACTCTGTGTGTGAAGTGAAGGGGATCGAGGGTTTCGTCGCCTGTAGTTGCATAGGATGAAATGCTGGTAAAAATGAGGTCAAACGGATTCTGTCGTGATGCCTCTTAGCACTGAGATGCGGTGCCTTAGAACCGCTGCGATACAGCCTGGAATTGAACCAGGGTCTGTAGTGATGCCTCTTAGCACTGAGATACAGTGCCTTAGACCGCTGCGATACAGCCTGGAATTGAACCAGGGTCTGTAGTGATGCCTCTTAGCACTGACATACAGTGCCTTAGACCGCTGTGATACAGCCTGGAATCGAACCAGGGTGTCTGTAGTGACGCCTCCAGCACTGAGATACAGTGCCTTAGACCGCTGCGATACAGCCTGGAATCGAACCAGGGTGTCTGTAGTGACGCCTCCAGCACTGAGATACAGTGCCTTAGACCGCTGCAATACAGCCTGGAATCGAACCAGGGTGTCTGTAGTGACGCCTCTTAGCACTGAGATGCAGTGCCTTAGAACCGCTGCGATACAGCCTGGAATCGAACCAGGGTCTGTAGTGACGCTTCCAGCACTGAGATGCAGTGCCTTAGACCGCTGCGACACAGCCTGGAATCGAACCAGGGTGTCTGTAGTGACGCTTCCAGCACTGAGATGCAGTGCCTTAGACCGCATGCCCCACTCTGGAGCCCCATGTTCACCAATAGAACAGCGGGCAATGGGGGTCTATTTTCTCGCCGACAGAATCTCGTCAGGATGCCGCCTCAACTGCCTCTCTTTCGCCGCCGCTTCCTCTTTTCGAGTCCCGGGGATTAGGGCCTGGTCCAGAGTAAGCAGAACGTCCAGAGTCCCGGGGATTAGGGTCTAGAGTAAACAGAACGTCCAGAGTACTGGGGATTAGGGCCTGGTCCAGAGTAAGCAGAACGTTCAGAGTCCCGAGGATTAGGGCCTGGTCCAGAGTAACCAGAACGTCCAGAGTCCCGGGGATTAGGGCCTGGTCCAGAGTAAGCAGAACGTCCTTAGTCCCGGGGATTAGGGTCTAGAGTAAACAGAACGTCCAGAGTCCCGGGGATTAGGGCCTGGTCTAGAGGAAGCAGAACGTCCAGAGTCCCAGGGATTAGGGCCTGGTCCAGAGTAAGCAGAACGTCCAGAGTCCCGGGGATTAGGGCCTGGTCCAGAGTAAGCAGAACGTTCAGAGTCCCGGGGATTAGGGCCTGGTCCAGAGTAAGCAGAACGTCCAGAGTCCCGAGGATTAGGGCCTGGTCCAGAGTAAGCAGAACGTCCAGAGTCCCGGGGATTAGGGCCTGGTCCAGAGTAAGCAGAACGTCCAGAGTCCCGGGGATTAGGGCCTGGTCTAGAGTAACCAGAACGTTCAGAGTCCCGGGGATTAGGGTCCAGAGTAAGCAGAACGTCCAGAGTCCCGGGGATTAGGGTCCAGAGTAAGCAGAACGTCCAGAGTCCCGGGGATTAGGGTCCAGAGTAAGCAGAACGTTCAGAGTCCCGGGGATTAGGGTCCAGAGTAAGCAGAACGTCCAGAGTCCCGGGGATTAGGGTCCAGAGTAAGCAGAACGTCCAGAGTCCCGGGGATTAGGGCCTGGTCCAGAGTAAACAGAACGTCCAGAGTCCCGGGGATTAGGGTCTGGTCCAGAGTAAGCAGAACGTCCAGAGTCCCGGGGATTAGGGCCTGGTCCAGAGTAAGCAGAACGTCCAGAGTCCCGGGGATTAGGGCCTGGTCTAGAGTAAACAGAACGTCCAGAGTCCCGGGGATTAGGGTCTGGTCCAGAGTAAGCAGAACGTCCAGAGTCCCGGGGATTAGGGCCTGGTCCAGAGTAAGCAGAACGTCCAGAGTCCCGGGGATTAGGGTCTGGTCTAGAGTAAGCAGAACGTTCAGAGTCCCGGGGATTAGGGCCTGGTCTAGAGTAAGCAGAACGTCCAGAGTCCCGGGGATTAGGGCCTGGTCCAGAGTAAGCAGAACGTTCAGAGTCCCGGGGATTAGGGCCTGGTCTAGAGTAAGCAGAACATTCAGAGTCCCGGGGATTAGGGCCTGGTCCAGAGTAAGCAGAACGTTCAGAGTCCCGAGGATTAGGGCCTGGTCCAGAGTAAGCAGAACGTTCAGAGTCCCGGGGAATAGGGCCTGGTCTAGAGTAAGCAGAACGTCCAGAGTCCCGGGGATTAGGGCCTGGTCCAGAGTAAGAAGAACGTCCAGAGTCCCGGGGATTAGGGCCTGGTCTAGAGGAAGCAGAACGTCCAGAGTCCCGGGGATTAGGGCCTGGTCTAGAGTAAGCAGAACGTTCAGAGTCCCAGGGATTAGGGCCTGGTCTAGAGTAAGCAGAACGTTCAGAGTCCCGGGGATTAGGGCCTGGTCTAGAGTAAGCAGAACGTTCAGAGTCCCGGGGATTAGGGCCTGGTCCAGAGTAAGCAGAACGTTCAGAGTCCCGGGGATTAGGGCCTGGTCCAGAGTAAGCAGAACGTTCAGAGTCCCGGGGATTAGGGTCTTGAGTAAGCAGAACGTCCAGAGTCCCGGGGATTAGGGCCTGGTCTAGAGTAAGCAGAACGTTCAGAGTCCCGGGGATTAGAGCCTGGTCCAGAGTAAGCAGAACGTCCAGAGTCCCGGGAATTAGGGTCTGGTCCAGAGTAAGCAGAACGTTCAGAGTCCCGGGGATTAGGGCCTGGTCCAGAGTAAGCAGAACGTTCAGAGTCCCGGGGATTAGGGCCTGGTCTAGAGTAAACAGAACGTCCAGAGTCCCGGGGATTAGGGTCTGGTCCAGAGTAAGCAGAACGTCCAGAGTCCCGGGGATTAGGGCCTGGTCCAGAGTAAGCAGAACGTCCAGAGTCCCGGGGATTAGGGTCTGGTCTAGAGTAAGCAGAACGTTCAGAGTCCCGGGGATTAGGGCCTGGTCTAGAGTAAGCAGAACGTCCAGAGTCCCGGGGATTAGGGCCTGGTCCAGAGTAAGCAGAACGTTCAGAGTCCCGGGGATTAGGGCCTGGTCTAGAGTAAGCAGAACGTTCAGAGTCCCGGGGATTAGGGCCTGGTCCAGAGTAAGCAGAACGTTCAGAGTCCAGAGGATTAGGGCCTGGTCCAGAGTAAGCAGAACGTTCAGAGTCCCGGGGATTAGGGCCTGGTCTAGAGTAAGCAGAACGTCCAGAGTCCCGGGGATTAGGGCCTGGTCCAGAGTAAGAAGAACGTCCAGAGTCCCGGGGATTAGGGCCTGGTCTAGAGTAAACAGAACGTTCAGAGTCCCGGGGATTAGGGTCCAGAGTAAGCAGAACGTCCAGAGTCCCGGGGATTAGGGTCCAGAGTAAGCAGAACGTCCAGAGTCCCGGGGATTAGGGCCTGGTCCAGAGTAAACAGAACGTCCAGAGTCCCGGGGATTAGGGTCTGGTCCAGAGTAAGCAGAACGTCCAGAGTCCCGGGGATTAGGGCCTGGTCCAGAGTAAGCAGAACGTCCAGAGTCCCGGGGATTAGGGCCTGGTCTAGAGTAAACAGAACGTCCAGAGTCCCGGGGATTAGGGTCTGGTCCAGAGTAAGCAGAACGTCCAGAGTCCCGGGGATTAGGGCCTGGTCCAGAGTAAGCAGAACGTCCAGAGTCCCGGGGATTAGGGTCTGGTCTAGAGTAAGCAGAACGTTCAGAGTCCCAGGGATTAGGGCCTGGTCTAGAGTAAGCAGAACGTCCAGAGTCCCGGGGATTAGGGCCTGGTCCAGAGTAAGCAGAACGTTCAGAGTCCCGGGGATTAGGGCCTGGTCTAGAGTAAGCAGAACATTCAGAGTCCCGGGGATTAGGGCCTGGTCCAGAGTAAGCAGAACGTTCAGAGTCCCGAGGATTAGGGCCTGGTCCAGAGTAAGCAGAACGTTCAGAGTCCCGGGGAATAGGGCCTGGTCTAGAGTAAGCAGAACGTCCAGAGTCCCGGGGATTAGTGCCTGGTCCAGAGTAAGAAGAACGTCCAGAGTCCCGGGGATTAGGGCCTGGTCTAGAGGAAGCAGAACGTCCAGAGTCCCGGGGATTAGGGCCTGGTCTAGAGTAAGCAGAACGTTCAGAGTCCCAGGGATTAGGGCCTGGTCTAGAGTAAGCAGAACGTTCAGAGTCCCGGGGATTAGGGCCTGGTCTAGAGTAAACAGAACGTTCAGAGTCCCGGGGATTAGGGTCTGGTCTAGAGTAAGCAGAACGTTCAGAGTCCCGGGGATTAGGGCCTGGTCCAGAGTAAGCAGAACGTTCAGAGTTCCGGGGATTAGGGCCTGGTCCAGAGTAAACAGAACGTTCAGAGTCCCGGGGATTAGGGTCTTGAGTAAGCAGAACGTCCAGAGTCCCGGGGATTAGGGCCTGGTCTAGAGTAAGCAGAACGTTCAGAGTCCCGGGGATTAGAGCCTGGTCCAGAGTAAGCAGAACGTCCAGAGTCCCGGGAATTAGGGTCTGGTCCAGAGTAAGCAGAACGTTCAGAGTCCCGGGGATTAGGGCCTGGTCCAGAGTAAGCAGAACGTTCAGAGTCCCGGGGATTAGGGCCTGGTCTAGAGTAAACAGAATGTCCAGACTCCCGGGGATTAGGGTCTGGTCCAGAGTAAGCAGAACGTCCAGAGTCCCGGGGATTAGGGCCTGGTCCAGAGTAAGCAGAACGTCCAGAGTCCCGGGGATTAGGGTCTGGTCTAGAGTAAGCAGAACGTTCAGAGTCCCGGGGATTAGGGCCTGGTCTAGAGTAAGCAGAACGTCCAGAGTCCCGGGGATTAGGGCCTGGTCCAGAGTAAGCAGAACGTTCAGAGTCCCGGGGATTAGGGCCTGGTCTAGAGTAAGCAGAACGTTCAGAGTCCCGGGGATTAGGGCCTGGTCCAGAGTAAGCAGAACGTTCAGAGTCCCGAGGATTAGGGCCTGGTCCAGAGTAAGCAGAACGTTCAGAGTCCCGGGGATTAGGGCCTGGTCTAGAGTAAGCAGAACGTCCAGAGTCCCAGGGATTAGGGCCTGGTCCAGAGTAAGAAGAACGTCCAGAGTCCCGGGGATTAGGGCCTGGTCTAGAGGAAGCAGAACGTCCAGAGTCCCGGGGATTAGGGCCTGGTCTAGAGTAAGCAGAACGTTCAGAGTCCCAGGGATTAGGGCCTGGTCTAGAGTAAGCAGAACGTTCAGAGTCCCGGGGATTAGGGCCTGGTCTAGAGTAAGCAGAACGTTCAGAGTCTCGGGGATTAGGGTCTGGTCTAGAGTAAGCAGAATGTTCAGAGTCCCGGGGATTAGGGCCTGGTCCAGAGTAAGCAGAACGTTCAGAGTCCCGGGGATTAGGGCCTGGTCCAGAGTAAGCAGAACGTTCAGAGTCCCGGGGATTAGGGTCTTGAGTAAGCAGAACGTCCAGAGTCCCGGGGATTAGGGCCTGGTCTAGAGTAATAAGCAGAACGTTCAGAGTCCCGGGGATTAGGGCCTGGTCCAGAGTAAGCAGAACGTCCAGAGTCCCGGGAATTAGGGTCTGGTCCAGAGTAAGCAGAACGTTCAGAGTCCCGGGGATTAGGGCCTGGTCCAGAGTAAGCAGAACGTTCAGAGTCCCGGGGATTAGGGCCTGGTCCAGAGTAAACAGAACGTCCAGAGTCCCGGGGATTAGGGCCTGGTCTAGAGTAAGAAGAACGTCCAGAGTCCCGGGGATTAGGGCCTGGTCCAGAGTAAGCAGAACGTCCAGAGTCCCGGGGATTAGGGCCTGGTCCAGAGTAAGCAGAACGTCCAGAGTCCCGGGGATTAGGGCCTGGTCCAGAGTAAGCAGAACGTCCAGAGTCCCGGGGATTAGGGTCTGGTCCAGAGTAAGCAGAACGTTCAGAGTCCCGGGGATTAGGGTCTGGTCCAGAGTAAGCAGAACGTTCAGAGTCCCGGGGATTAGGGTCTGGTCCAGAGTAAACAGAACATCCAGAGTCCCGGGGATTAGGGTCTAGAGTAAACAGAACGTCCAGAGTCCTGGGGATTAGGGCCTGGTCCAGAGTAAGCAGAACGTCCAGAGTCCCGGGGATTAGGGCCTGGTCCAGAGTAAGCAGAACGTTCAGAGTCCCGGGGATTAGGGCCTGGTCCAGAGTAAGCAGAACGTTCAGAGTCCCGGGGATTAGGGCCTGGTCCAGAGTAAGCAGAACGTCCAGAGTCCCGGGGATTAGGGCCTGGTCCAGAGTAAGCAGAACGTTCAGAGTCCCGGGGATTAGGGCCTGGTCCAGAGTAAGCAGAACGTTCAGAGTCCCGGGGATTAGGGCCTGGTCCAGAGTAAGCAGAACGTTCAGAGTCCCGGGGATTAGGGTCTAGAGTAAGAAGAACGTCCAGAGTCCCGGGGATTAGGGCCTGGTCCAGAGTAAGCAGAACGTTCAGAAGTGTCGACTCGTTGAAAGTATCCATTTTTGTTCTGATTTCCAGAACCTTTTTTCAGTCTGAGGAAATGATGTCAGAGAAACGATGGTACAAACAAAATTAGTTACCTTAAACATTTTTTTTTAAATATCGGAATTCACTGCAGTGCCATCTTCAATGGTGGAGGTTGAAAGAGGTGGGATAATGAGAGGCAGAGAGAGAGTGAGAGGTAGAGGACTAGGAAGAGAGCGAGGTAGAGAGAGAGAGAGAGAGAGAGAGAGCATGCTTTGGCAATGTAAACATGTGTTTCCCATGCCAATAAAGCCCTGTGAATTGTATTGGGAGAAAGGGATATGTACAGAGAGGGAGAAAGAGGTAGAGAGGAAGAGAGGAAGAGAGGTAGAGGTAGAAAGAGGGATAGAGGGAGAGGTAGAGAGAGAGGGATATGGAGAAAGAGAGGGCTAGGGAGAGAGGGATAGGGAAAGGTAGAGCTAAGAGAGAGTTGGAGAGAGAGAGGGCGAGGTTGAGAGACAGAGATTGAGTGGTAGAGAGACAGAGACCTCCTCTCCTCTCCTCCTCCTCTCTTCCTCCTCCGTCTCCTCTCCTCCTCCTCCTCCTCTCTTCCTCCTCTGTCTCCTCTCCTCCTCCTCCTCTCTTCCTCCTCCATCTCCTCTCCTCCTCCTCTCCTCTCCTCCTCTCCTCCTCCTCCTCTCCTCCTCCTCCGTCTCTTCTCCTCCTCTTCCTCCTCTCTTCCTCCTCCTCTCCTCCTCCTCCTCTCCTCCTCCTCCTCTCTTCCTCCTCCGTCTCTTCTCCTCCTCTCCTCCTCCTCCTCCTCTCTTCCTCCTCCGTCTCCTCTCCTCCTCCTCTCCTCCTCCTCCTCTCCTCTCCTCCACTCTCCTCCTCTCCTCCTCCTCTTCTCCTCCTCCTCTCTTCCTCCTCCATCTCCTCTCCTCCTCCTCCTCTCTTCCTCCTCCGTCTCCTCTCCTCCTCCTCCTCTCCTCTCCTCCACTCTCCTCCTCTCCTCCTCCTCTTCTCCTCCTCCTCTCTTCCTCCTCTGTCTCCTCCTCCTCCTCCGTCTCCTCTCCTCCTCCTCCTCTCTCTTCTCCTCCTCCTCTCTTCCTCCTCCGTCTCCTCCTCCTCCTCTCCTCTCCTCCACTCTCCTCCTCTCCTCCTCCTCTTCTCCTCCTCCTCTCTTCCTCCTCTGTCTCCTCCTCCTCCGTCTCCTCTCCTCCTCCTCCTCCTCTCTTCCTCCTCTCCTCCTCCTCCTCTCTTCCTCCTCCGTCTCCTCTCCTCCTCCTCTCCTCGCCTCCTCTCCTCCTCCTCCTCTCCTCCTCCTCCTCTCTTCCTCTTCCGTCTCCTCTCCTCCTCTCCTCCTCCTCCTCCTCTCCTCCCCTCCTCTCCTCCTCCGTCTCCTCTCCTCCTCCTCCTCTCTTCCTCCTCCGTCTCCTCTCCTCCTCCTCCTCTCTTCCTCCTCCGTCTCCTCTCCTCCTCCTCCTCTCCTCTTCTCCTCCTCCTCTCTTCCTCCTCCGTCTCCTCCTCCTCCTCCTCTCCTCCTCCTCCTCCTCTCCTCCTCCTCCTCTCCTCCTCCTCCTCCTCTCCTCTCCTCCTCTCTTCCTCCTCCTCTCCTCCTCCTCCTCCTCCTCTCCTCCTCCTCCTCCGTCTCCTCTCCTCCATCTCCTCTCCTCCTCCTCCTCTCTTCCTCCTCCTCCTCTCCTCCTCCTCCTCCATCTCCTCCTCTCCTCTCCTCCTCTCAGTCTCCTCTCCTCCTCCTCCTCCGTCTCCTCTCCTCCTACTCCTCTCCTCCTCCTCCTCTCCTCTCCTCTCCTCCTCTCTTCCTCCTCCTCTCCTCCTCCTCCTCCTCTCCTCCTCCTCCTCCGTCTCCTCTCCTCCATCTCCTCTCCTCTCTTCCTCCTCCTCCTCTCCTCCTCCTCCTCCATCTCCTCCTCTCCTCTACTCCTCTCAGTCTCCTCTCCTCCTCCTCCTCCATCTCCTCCTCTCCTCTACTCCTCTCAGTCTCCTCTCCTCCTCCTCCTCCGTCTCCTCTCCTCCTCCACCTCTCCTCTCTCCTCCAGTTTTCTAGTGTTTGTTCTTGGGGGGATGCCATTCATTGAATACACGACTGAACACAGAACAGATCACATGCAGTATGCGTGTGTGTGTGTGTGTGTGTGTGTGTGTGTGTGTGTGTGTGTGTGTGTGTGTGTGTGTGTGTGTGTGTGTGTGTGTGTGTGTGAGTGTGTGTCTCTGCATAGAAGAGCCTCCCTCCCTCTGTTTCCTCTCCTTTAATGGACAAAACTTGTCCTCGTTCGTTTAACATAAGTCAAATACACTGTTTTTATCTCAGACTGTGCAGACACACACACACACACACACACACACACACACACACACACACACACACACACACACACACACACACACACACACACACACCACACACACACACACACACACACAAACACACACAACGATGTAGAACATAACAGAACAGAAAGGCTCGTTTCTGGTCGGCTGCAGCCAGAAGTTGAATAATTAACACGTCTGTAGCCTCGGTCCTGTTATAACGGTAGTTCTAGTTCTGATAGAACCCGTGGGTGATTAGCTGCCTCGGTCCTGTTACAACGGTAGTCCTAGTTCTGATAGAACCCGTGGGTGATTAGCAGCCTCGGTCCTGTTACAACGGTAGTCCTAGTTCTGATAGAACCCGTGGGTGATTAACTTCCTCGGTACTGTTACAACGGTAGTCCTAGTTCTGATAGAACCCGTGGGTGATTAACTTCCTCGGTCCTGTTACAACGGTAGTCCTAGTTCTGATAGAACCCGTGGGTGATTAGCAGCGGCGGTCCTGTTACAACGGTAGTCCTAGTTCTGATAGAACCCGTGGGTGATTAGCAGCCTCGGTCCTGTTACAACGGTAGTCCTAGTTCTGATAGAACCCGTGGGTGATTAGCAGCCTCGGTCCTGTTACAACGGTAGTCCTAGTTCTGATAGAACCCGTGGGTGATTAGCAGCCTCGGTCCTGTTACAACGGTAGTCCTAGTTCTGATAGAACCCGTGGGTGATTAACTTCCTCGGTCTTGTTACAACGGTAGTCCTAGTTCTGATAGAACCCGTGGGTGATTAGCTGCCTCGGTCCTGTTACAACGGTAGTCCTAGTTCTGATAGAACCCATGGGTGATTAGCTGCCCCGGTCCTGTTACAACGGTAGTCCTAGTTCTGATAGAACCCGTGGGTGATTAGCAGCCTCGGTCCTGTTACAACGGTAGTCCTAGTTCTGATAGAACCCGTGGGTGATTAACTTCCTCGGTCCTGTTACAACGGTAGTTCTAGTTCTGATAGAACCCGTGGGTGATTAGCTGCCTCGGTCCTGTTACAACGGTAGTCCTAGTTCTGATAGAACCCGTGGGTTCCAAATTGGACGTCTGTCCGTGTCCCGAGGAGGTCGAGAGATGCCTTTAAAAACCCACCACTAGGGCTCTATTACCGTCCAGTAGGCTTGGGTGTTGCTAGGGCGTTGTGGACGAGGGTGGATAAATGGGCCTAAACTGTGAGCTCTGGCTCTGAGTGTTGCACGTTCAAACCCTTAAAGGGATACAAACCCTTAAAGGGATACAAACCCTTAAAGGGAGACAAACCCTTAAAGGGATACAAACCCTTAAACGGGGACAAGCCCTTAAACGGGGACAAACCCTTAAAGGGATACAAACCCTTAAAGGGATACAACCCCTTAAAGGGATACAAACCCTTAAAGGGATACAGACCCTTAAAGGGAGACAGACCCTTAAAGGGAGACAAACCCTTAAAGGGATACAAACCCTTAAACGGGGACAAGCCCTTAAACGGGGACAAACCCTTAAAGGGATACAAACCCTTAAAGGGATACAACCCCTTAAAGGGATACAAACCCTTAAAGGGATACAGACCCTTAAAGGGATACAAACCCTTAAAGGGATACAACCCCTTAAAGGGATACAGACCCTTAAAGGGAGACAGACCCTTAAAGGGAGACAGACCCTTAAAGGGATACAAACCCTTAAAGGGATACTACAGGATTTTGGTAATGTATCCTTTTACATAAAACTTGCTCCCCCTCTCCCAATACAGGTGTAAATATTGGACTATAAATGAGGCCTTCCTGTATTATACTGATGCTAACGTGTTCATTCTGTTCTACTGGACCATTATGTTGCTATTGCTATCTGTCACGCCCTGACCTGAGAGAGACGGTTTATTTCTCTATTTTGTTAGGTCAGGGTGTGGGGTGGGCAGTCTATGTGATAAATTTCTATGTTCCATTCTATGTTTTGTATTTCTTTGTGTTGAGCCGAGTATGGTTCCTAATCAGTGGCAGCTGTCTATCGTTGTCTCTGATTGGGAACCATACTTAGGCAGCCCTTTTCCCTCCACCTTTCAGTGATCTTGTTTTTTGTTACAGCTCAGTGTTAGCCTGCAGAACGTAACGTTCGTTTTCCGTTATTTATTGTTTTGTTTTAGTGTTCTGAGTTAAATAAAGATAATCATTAGCACTTACCCACGCTGCACCTTGGTCTACTCCCCTTTAACGACGAGCGGCACATTATCTGTTAATAGTTGTCGTTGTTTGTGTCGTTGTCCAGAAGGAACCTGCAGTCAGCATTTCATTGGGACAATGTATACCATGTGTTATCCCGTACATACGACTAATAAAACTTAAACTTTTGAAACATATTTTCCTTAACCTTAACACCAAACCTTAACCCTAACCCTAAACCAAACTTTAACTTTTACCTTAACCAGTCAGAATGAATGCCTAAACTTAACCCGTCGAGTTTTGAAGTTTATCCCCGACTCTGGAGAAACGTTGAATACCGAAGTGAGGCTGTGATATCTTGTTGTGACTCTATGCCATTCTGGCTCAGACAAGTCCACTTGCTTACTTACACCTGGTGGGTGT
This sequence comes from Salmo salar, assembly GCF_965601325.2. Taxonomy (NCBI): domain Eukaryota; kingdom Metazoa; phylum Chordata; class Actinopteri; order Salmoniformes; family Salmonidae; genus Salmo; species Salmo salar. The sequence goes on along the minus strand of NC_138296.1, from coordinate 1,183,546 downwards.
CTGCTCTATTCCATTCTGGCTCAGACAAGTCCACTTGCTTACTTACACCTGCTGGGTGTCTGCTCTATGCCATTCTGGCTCAGACAAGTCCACTTGCTTACTTACACCTGCTGGGTGTCTGCTCTATGCCATTCTGGCTCAGACAAGTCCATTTGCTTACTTACACCTGCTGGGTGTCTGCTCTATGCCGTTCTGGACCTGATTCGACCCTGCTGGGTGTCTGCTCTATGCAGTTCTGGACCTGATTCGACCCTGGTGGGTGTCTGCTGTATGCCGTTCTGGACCTGATTACGACCCAGTTCACCCTGTTTCACGTTGCTGGGTGTCTGTTCTCAACATCTCAAACTGGGTGTTCTTTTATTTCTGATCCAGAACACGATGGGTTAACAGGACACACAACACGATGGGTTAACAGGACACACAACACGATGGGTTAACAGGACACACAACACGATGGGTTAACAGGACACACAACACGATGGGTTAACAGGACACACAACACGATGGGTTAACAGGACACACAACACGATGGGTTAGCAGGACACACAACACGATGGGTTAACAGGACACACAACACGATGGGTTAATAGGACACACAACACGATGGGTTAACAGGACACACAACACGATGGGTTAACAGGACACACAACACGATGGGTTAACAGGACACACAACAACACGATGGGTTAACAGGACACACAACACGATGGGTTAACAGGACACACAACACGATGGGTTAACAGGACACACAACACGATGGGTTAACAGGACACACAACACGATGGGTTAATAGGACACACAACACGATGGGTTAACAGGACACACAACACGATGGGTTAACAGGACACACAACACGATGGGTTAACAGGACACACAACACGATGGGTTAACAGGACACACAACACGATGGGTTAACAGGACACACAACACGATGGGTTAACAGGACACACAACACGATGGGTTGCTTCACCGTAGGGATGGTGCCACCACCATGCTTCACCGTAGGGATGGTGCCACCACCATCCCCCTCTTCAAAGGAGGTGACACTCTTGACCCAAATTGCTACAGACCTATATCCATCCTACCCTGCCTTTCTAAGGTCTTCGAAAGCCAAGTCAACAAACAGATTACCGACCATTTCGAATCCCACCGCACCCTCTCCGCTATGCAATCTGGTTTCAGAGCTGGTCATGGGTGCACCTCAGCCACGCTCAAGGTCCTAAACGACATTGTAACCGCCATCGATAAGAAACAATACTGTGCTGCCGTATTCATTGACCTGGCCAAAGCTTTTGACTCTGTTAATCACCACATCCTCATCGGCAGACTCAGTAGCCTTGGTTTCTCAAACGATTGCGTCGCCTGGTTCACCAACTACTTCTCTGACAGAGTTCAGTGTGTCAAATCGGAGGGCCTACTGTCTGGACCTCTGGCAGTCTCTATGGGGGTACCACAGGGTTCAATTCTTGGGCCAACTCTTTTCTCTGTATACAAAAATGATGTCGCTCTTGCTGCTGGTGAATCTCTGATCCACCTCTACGCAGCAGACACCATTCTGTACACTTCTGGCCCTTCTTTGGACACTGTGTTAACAACCCTCCAGACGAGCTTCAATGCCATACAACTCTCCTTCCGTGGTCTCCAACTGCTCCTAAACACAAGTAAAACTAAATGCATGCTCTTCAACCGATCGCTGCCTGCACCTGCCCGCCTGTCCAGCATCACTTCTCTGGACGGTTCTAACTTAGAATTTGTGGACAACTACAAATACCTAGGTGTCTGGTTAGACTGTAAACTCTCCTTCCAGACTCACATCAATCATCTCCAATCCAAAGTGAAATCTCGAATTGGCTTCCTATTTCGCAACAAAGCATCCTTCACTCATGCTGCCAAACATACCCTCGTAAAACTGACCATCCTACCAATCCTCGACTTCGGCGATGTCATTTACAAAATAGCTTCCAATACCCTACTCAACAAGCTGGATGCAGTCTATCACAGTGCCATCCGTTTTGTCACCAAAGCCCCATATACTACCCACCACTGCGACCTGTACGCTCTCGTTGGCTGGCCTTCGCTTCATAATCGTCGCCAAACACATTGGCTCCAGGTCATCTACAAGACCCTGCTAGGTAAAGTCCCCCCTTATCTCCGCTCACTGGTCACCATAGCAGCACCCACCTGTAGCACGCGCTCCAGCAGGTATATCTCTCTGGTCACCCCTAAGCCAACTCCTCCTTTGGTCGTCTCTCCTTCCAGTTCTCTGCTGCCAATGACTGGAACGAACTACAAAAATCTCTGAAACTGGAAACACTTATCTCCCTCACTAGCTTTAAGCACCAGCTGTCAGAGCAGCTCCCAGATCACTGCACCTGTACATAGCCCATCTATACTTTAGCCCAAACTACTACCCCTACTGTATTTATTTATTTTATTTATTTTGCTCCTTTGCACCATATTATTTATATTTTATCTCTGAACTTTCTTCAAACTACAAATCTACCATTCCAGTGTTTTTCTTGCTATATTGTATTTACTTTGCCACCATGGCCTATTTATTGCCTTTACCTCCCTTATCTCACCTAATTTGCTCACATTGTATATAGACTTATTTTTCTACTGTATTATTGACTGTATGTTTGTTTTACTCCATGTGTAACTCTGTGTTGTTGTATGTTGTCGAACTGCTTTGCTTTATCTTGGCCAGGTCGCAATTGTAAATGAGAACTTGTTCTCAACTTGCCTACCTGGTTAAATAAAGGTGAAATAAATAAAATAAATAAAAATGCTTGACCGTAGGGATGGTGCCAGGTTTCCTCCAGACGTGACGCTTGGCATTCAGGCCAAAGAGTTCAATATTGGTTTCATCAGACCAGAAAATCTTGTTTCTCATGGTCTGAGAGTCTTTAGGTGCCTTTTGGAAAAATCCAAGCAGTCTGTCATGTATATTCCGTCTGGTCACTCTACCATAAAGGCCTCATTGGTGGAGTGCTGCAGAGATGGTTGTCCTTCTGGAAGGTTCTCCCATCTCCACAGAGGAACTCTGGAGCTCTGTCAGAGTGACCATCGGGTTCTTGGTCACCTCCCTGACCAAGGCCCTTCTCCCCAGATTGGCCGGGCGGCCAGCTCTAGGAAGAGTCTTGGTGGTTCCAAACTTCTTCCATTTCAGAATGATGGAGGCCACTGTGTTCTTGGGGACCTTCAATGCTGCAGAAATGTTTTGGTTCCCTTCCCAGATCTGTGCCTCGACACAATCCTGTCTCAGAGCTCTACGGACAATTCCTTCGACCTCACGGCTTGGTTTTTGCTCTGACATGCACTGTCAACTGTGGGACCTTATATAGACAGGTGTGTGCCTTTCCAAATCATGTCCAATCAATAGAATTTACCCCAGGTGGACTCCAATCAAGATGTAGAAACATCTCAAGGACGATAAATGGAAACAGGATGCACCTGAAATCAATTTCTAGTCTCACAGCAAAGGGTCTGAATACTTACGTAAATAAGGTATTTCAGTTTTTGATTTTGAATACATTTCTAAAAACCTGTTTTTGCTTTGTCATTATGGGGTATTGTGTGTAGATTGAGGAGGGGGAAAATATGTAATTAATTTTAGAATAAGGCTGTAACAAAATGTGGAAAACTTTCCGAATGTACTGTCTATGAGTGGATGTCTTGTGATGAATACAGATCTAGAATGTACTAGAATGGAGGATCTATGTTATATCAGTGGGAGGTCTTGTGATGGATAGAGATCTATAATGTATAGAATGGAGGATCTATGTTATATCAGTGGATGTCTTGTGATGAATACAGATCTATAATGTATAGAATGGAGGATCTATGTTATATCAGTGGGAGGTCTTGTGATGGATAGAGATCTAGAATGTATAGAATGGAGGATCTATGTTATATCAGTGGATGTCTTGTGATGAATACAGATCTATAATGTATAGAATGGAGGATCTATGTAATATCAGTGGGAGGTCTTGTGATGAATACAGATCTATAATGTCTAGAATGGAGGATCTATGTTATATCAGTGGAGGTCTTGTGATGAATACAGATCTATAATGTATAGAATGGAGGATCTATGTTATATCAGTGGGAGGTCTTGTGATGAATACAGATCTAGAATGTCTAGAATGGAGGATCTATGTTATATCAGTGGAGGTCTTGTGATGAATACAGATCTATAATGTCTAGAATGGAGGATCTATGTTATATCAGTGGAGGTCTTGTGATGAATACAGATCTATAATGTCTAGAATGGAGGATCTATGTTATATCAGTGGGAGGTCTTGTGATGAATACAGATCTATAATGTCTAGAATGGAGGATCTATGTTATATCAGTGGAGGTCTTGTAGCTGTGCTTGGTGTCTGTGGTATGAGACAGCCACAATACTGTGATCCCAGCAGGAGAATGTAGTCCACAGTGACTCCTTCCCTCCTCCTCCTCCTCCTCACCATGGCCCATAATGCATTGCGGTGGCTGTAGAGGCTCCTGCCCTCAGGCCTCTCTGACCCCTTTTTGTGAGGCCTCCTGATGGATGCTGCTACCGTGTGTGTGTGTTTTTGTGTGTGTTTTTGTGTGTGTGTGTGTGTGTGTGTGTGTGTGTGTAGAGATCACAGTGTTGTGTGTTTCTGTGTGTGTGTGTGTGTGTGTGTGTGTGTGTGTAGAGATCACAGTGTTGTGTGTTTCTGTCTGTGTGTTTCTGTGTGTGTGTGTGTGTGTGTGTGTGTGTGTGTGTGTGTGTGTGTGTGTGTAGAGAGATAACAGAGACAGCGTGGCGTCGTGTCATATTTGCGTGCCCCTCTCTGCCACATTAGCGTGTGTGACATCGTAAGCGTGTGACGAGGACCACTTCAAAAATAGAAACATAAACAGATTTTATAAATAGAATCGTTAGCCTCGGGATGTGGTCCAGATGCAGTGGATCTATTGTTCCTTCGCTCTGTGGAGATTCATACAATTTGACCATCATTTTAATCGCGTTATTATCTACTATTTGTCAACATTCATTGACGCATTAATACCAGGCTACATAGTCATTAATAACAGCATTAATACCAGGCTACATAGTCATTAATAACAGCATTGATAGTAGGCTTCATAGTCATTAATAACAGTGTTGATACCAGGCTACATAGTCATTAATAACAGTATTGATATCAGGCTACATAGTCATTAATAACAGCATTAATACCAGGCTTCATAGTCATTAATAACAGTATTGATATCAGGCTTCATAGTCATTAATAACAGCATTGATACCAGGCTTCATAGTCATTAATAACAGCATTAATACCAGGCTTCATAGTCATTAATAACAGCATTAATACCAGGCTTCATAGTCATCAATAACAGCATTAATAACAGGCTTCATAGTCATTAATAACAGCATTAATACCAGGCTTCATAGTCATTAATAACAGCATTAATACTAGGCTTCATAGTCATTAATAACAGCATTAATACCAGGCTTCATAGTCATTAATAACAGCATTAATACCAGCCTTCATAGTCAATAATAACAGCATTAATACCAGGCTTCATAGTCAATAATAACAGCATTAATACCAGGCTTCATAGTCATTAATAACAGCATTGATACCAGGCTTCATAGTCATTAATAACAGCATTAATACCAGGCTTCATAGTCATTAATAACAGCATTAATACCAGGCTTCATAGTCATCAATAACAGCATTAATACCAGGCTTCATAGTCATTAATAACAGCATTAATACCAGGCTTCATAGTCATTAATAACAGTATTGATATCAGGCTTCATAGTCATTAATAACAGCATTGATACCAGGCTTCATAGTCATTAATAACAGTATTGATATCAGGCTTCATAGTCATTAATAACAGTATTGATATCAGGCTACATAGTCATTAATAACCACATTAATACCAGGCTTCATAGTCATTAATAACAGCATTAATACCAGGCTTCATAGTCATTAATAACAGCATTAATACCAGGCTTCATAGTCATTAATAACAGTATTGATATCAGGCTTCATAATCATTAATAACAGCATTGATACCAGGCTTCATAGTCATTAATAACAGTATTGATACCAGGCTTCATAGTCATTAATAACAGCATTAATACCAGGCTTCATAGTCATTAAAAACAGTGAAATTCAATGAATTCAGCATTGCTGAGAGTAGAATGAAATGAATGCAGCGTGACTGAGAGTAGAATGAAATGAATGCAGCATTAGAGAGAGTAGAATGAAATTAATGCATCATTACTGAGAGTAGAATGAAATGAATGCATCATTACTGAGAGTAGAATGAAATGAATGCAGCATTACTGAGAGTAGAATGAAATTAATTCCTCATTACTGAGAGTAGAATGAAATGAATGCATCATTACTGAGAGTAGAATGAAATGAATGCATCATTACTGAGAGTAGAATGAAATGAATGCAGCATTACTGAGAGTAGAATGAAATGAATTCCTCATTACTGAGAGTAGAATGAAATGAATTCCTCATTACTGAGAGTAGAATGAAATGAATCCATCATTACTGAGAGTAGAATGAAATGAATTCCTCATTACTGAGAGTAGAATGAAATGAATGCATCATTACTGAGAGTAGAATGAAATGAATGCATCATTACTGAGAGTAGAATGAAATGAATTCCTCATTACTGAGAGTAGAATGAAATGAATTCCTCATTACTGAGAGTAGAATGAAATGAATTCCTCATTACTGAGAGTAGAATGAAATGAATGCATCATTACTGAGAGTAGAGTAAAGTAGAAATGAATGCAGCTGCAACAAACACTGGTTGAGGCGTATTTATAAAACCCTCTTAGGCCTCACTCTCCCCCCTATCTGAGATTTCTACTGCAGCCCTCATCCTCCACATACAACACCCGTTCTGCCAGTCACATTCTGTTAAAGGTCCCCAAAGCGAACACATCCCTGGGTCGCTCCTCTTTTCAGTTCGCTGCAGCTAGCGACTGGAACGAGCTGCAACAAACACTCAAGCTGGACAGTTTTATCTCAATCTCTTCATTCAAAGACTCAATCATGGACACTCTTACTGACAGTTGTGGCTGCTTTGTGTGATGTATTGTTGTCTCTACCTTCTTACCATTTGTGCTGTTGTCTGTGCCTAATAATGTTTGTACCATGTTGTGTTGCTACCATGTTGTTGTCATGTTGTGTTGCTACCATGTTGTTGTCATGTTGTGTTGCTACCATGCTGTGTTGTCATGTTGTGTTGCTACCATGCTGTGTTGTCATGTTGTGTTGCTACCATGCTGTGTTGTCATGTGTTGCTACCATGCTGTGTTGTCATGTTGTGTTTCTACCATGCTGTGTTGTCATGTTGTGTTGCTACCATGCTGTGTTATCATGTTGTGTTTCTACCATGTTGTGTTGTCATGTTGTGTTTCTACCATGCTGTTGTCATGTTGTGTTTCTACCATGCTGTGTTGTCATGTTGTGTTTCTACCATGTTGTTGTCATGTTGTGTTGCTACCATGTTGTTGTTATGTTGTGTTGCTGCCATGTTGTTGTCATGTTGTGTTGCTGCCATGCTGTTGTCTTAGGTCTCTCTTAATGTAGTGTCGTGATGTGTGTTGTTGTCCTATATTTGTATTTATTTATTTGTTGAATTCCAGCCCCCGTCCCCGCAGGAGACCTTTTGCCTTTTTGGTAGGCCGTCATTGTAAATAATAATTTGTTCTTAACTGACCTGCCTAGTTAAATGAATAAATAAAATAACAATAAAATATAATTACAGGAAGCAGGATGAGGTAGCCACAGGACACTGGTCTAAGGTCAGATTTAGCATTCACAGCGTTACGGCGTGAAGGACGATGTACTGATCCTAGATGATGTGTTGTGTTGTGTTCTGGTTGCCATGACATTACCCTGCCAACCAGACAGTGGATGAGGTGTTGTGTTCTGGTTGTCATGACGTTACCCTGCCAGCCAGGCAGTGGATGAGATGTTGTGATCTGGTTGCCATGACGTTACCCTGCCAGCCAGACAGTGGATGATGTGTTGTGTTCTGGTTGCCATGACGTTACCCTGCCAGCCAGGCAGTGGATGAGGTGTTGTGATCTGGTTGCCATGACGTTACCCTGCCAGCCAGGCAGTGGATGAGGTGTTGTGATCTGGTTGCCATGACGTTACCCTGCCAGCCAGACAGTGGATGATGTGTTGTGTTCTGGTTGCCATGACGTTACCCTGCCAGCCAGGCAGTGAATGAGGTGTTGTGATCTGGTTGCCATGACATTACCCTGCCAGCCAGACAGTGGATGAGGTGTTGTGTTCTGGTTGTCATGACGTTACCCTGCCAGCCAGGCAGTGGATGAGGTGTTGTGTTCTGGTTGCCATGACATTATCCTGCCAGCCAGACAGTGGATGAGGTGTTGTGTTGTGGTTGCCATGACATTACCCTGCCAGCCAGACAGTGGATGAGGTGTTGTGTTCTGGTTGCCATGACAACATTACCCTGCCAGCCAGGCAGTGGATGAGGTGAGTTGTAGTTTCTTTGTAGTTTTAGTACTGTTTTATTCACATAGGAACCATGGCAATGTGTTTTTTTTTAGGACTACATCTCCCATATGCAATACAATATACTGGTGGAAAAAGCGCAATGGGAATCAAATCTAAAACCGATTTAGTTTTGTGTATTTTTAATTCTATTATTAAGTGAATTCAGGCCTTGCCTGACGACTCCAACTGAATTCTTCCTCCGCTCTACCGTTCGTTCACTAGATACTTCAGTCTGAGACGCGGCCGTCGTTTTGAAGCCGTTTTGACGCGACGTCACAATGAGGGGGTGTTGGTTGTACAAAACAAAGTCATCATCTCTAACCAATCAGAGTATCACACACCGGCTTTCTGGGACCAATCAGATTGTCTAGAATGGATTTCCATTTTAAAAACCAAAAACAGGGGGTCTGGGATGTACTCCGATTCAGACTCGTGTTCTGTGGACGTGGCGGAGCGTTTGGCCGGTGCAAGGAGTTTGGATAGCCATGCAGATTCAAGACAGGATTCAATCCAAATCCTCTCTATAGTGGGGTAGATATTTAAAAGGTCATTTCTAATTGAGTCGAAACAACGGGGGAAACCGTTGAGCGTGAAAAACAAAGCAGCGATGCAGTTCTTGACACAAACCCGGTGCACCTGGCACCCACTACCATACCCCCCGTTCAAAGACACTTCAATCTTTTGTCTTGTCCCTCTGAATGGCCTCTGAACGGCACACACACACGATCCATGTCTCAAATCCTTCTTTAACCCGTCTGTCTCCTCTTCATCTACACTGATTTAAGTGGATTTAAAAGGTGAAGTCAATAAGGGATCGAATCTTTCACCTGGATTCACCTGGTCAGTTTATGTCATGGGTTTTATTGTGACACAACAGATAGATGCAGCGAAATGTGCGAAAAGACAGACAGACAGACAGACAGACAGACAGACAGACAGACAGACAGACAGACAGACAGACAGACAGACAGACAGACAGACAGACAGACAGACAGACAGACAGACAGACAGACAGACAGAGACAGAGACAGACAGACAGGTATAAGAGACAGACAGACAGACAGACAGGTATAAGAGACAGACAGACAGACAGGTATAAGAGACAGACAGACAGGTATAAGAGACAGAGACAGACAGACAGACAGACAGACAGACAGACAGACAGACAGACAGACAGACAGACAGACAGACAGACAGACAGGTATAAGAGACAGACAGACAGACAGACAGACAGACAGACAGACAGACAGACAGACAGACAGACAGACAGACAGACAGACAGGTATAACAGACAGACAGACAGACAGACAGACAGACAGACAGACAGACAGACAGACAGACAGACAGACAGACAGACAGACAGACAGACAGGTATAACAGACAGACAGACAGACAGACAGACAGACAGACAGACAGACAGACAGACAGACAGACAGACAGACAGACAGACAGACAGACAGACAGACAGACAGACAGGTATAACAGACAGACAGACAGACAGACAGACAGACAGACAGACAGACAGACAGACAGACAGACAGACAGAGACAGACAGACAGACAGACAGACAGACAGACAGACAGACAGACAGACAGACAGACAGAGACAGAGACAGACAGACAGGTATAAGAGACAGACAGACAGACAGACAGGTATAAGAGACAGACAGACAGACAGGTATAAGAGACAGACAGACAGGTATAAGAGACAGAGACAGACAGACAGACAGACAGACAGACAGACAGACAGACAGACAGACAGACAGACAGACAGACAGACAGACAGACAGACAGGTATAAGAGACAGACAGACAGACAGACAGACAGACAGACAGACAGACAGACAGACAGACAGACAGACAGGTATAACAGACAGACAGACAGACAGACAGACAGACAGACAGACAGACAGACAGACAGACAGACAGACAGACAGACAGACAGGTATAACAGACAGACAGACAGACAGACAGACAGACAGACAGACAGACAGACAGACAGACAGACAGACAGACAGAGACAGACAGACAGACAGACAGACAGACAGACAGACAGACAGACAGACAGACAGACAGAGACAGAGACAGACAGACAGGTATAAGAGACAGACAGACAGACAGACAGGTATAAGAGACAGACAGACAGACAGGTATAAGAGACAGACAGACAGGTATAAGAGACAGAGACAGACAGACAGACAGACAGACAGACAGACAGACAGACAGACAGACAGACAGACAGACAGACAGACAGACAGGTATAAGAGACAGACAGACAGACAGACAGACAGACAGACAGACAGACAGACAGACAGACAGACAGACAGACAGACAGACAGGTATAACAGACAGACAGACAGACAGACAGACAGACAGACAGACAGACAGACAGACAGGTATAACAGACAGACAGACAGACAGACAGACAGACAGACAGACAGACAGACAGACAGACAGACAGACAGACAGACAGACAGACAGACAGACAGGTATAACAGACAGACAGACAGACAGACAGACAGACAGACAGACAGACAGACAGACAGACAGACAGACAGACAGACAGAGACAGACAGACAGACAGACAGACAGACAGACAGACAGACAGACAGACAGACAGACAGACAGGTATAACAGACAGACAGACAGACAGACAGACAGACAGACAGACAGACAGAGACAGACAGACAGACAGACAGACAGACAGACAGACAGACAGACAGACAGACAGACAGACAGACAGACAGGTATAAGAGACAGACAGACAGACAGACAGACAGACAGACAGACAGACAGACAGACAGACAGACAGACAGACAGACAGACAGACAGACAGACAGACAGACAGACAGACAGGTATAACAGACAGACAGACAGACAGACAGACAGACAGACAGACAGACAGACAGACAGACAGACAGACAGACAGACAGAGACAGACAGACAGACAGACAGACAGACAGACAGACAGACAGACAGACAGACAGACAGACAGACAGACAGACAGACAGACAGGTATAAGAGACAGACAGACAGACAGACAGACAGACAGACAGACAGACAGACAGACAGACAGACAGACAGACAGACAGACAGACAGACAGACAGACAGACAGACAGACAGACAGACAGACAGACAGACAGACAGACAGACAGTGTGCTATCCCATTTCCCTCTCCTTGTTTTTTTTCTGCTCTTGTTCCTCCCAGCAAACCTGGAACATTCCCAGAACATTAGATTCGCATTAAGTTTTAGTGGGGGTTTATATATAACATTAGGATAATAACTTCCCAAAAACATTCAGATATATATATATATATATATGTTCTCCTAACATTCACTGAAATGTTCCCAGCAGGTTCTGTGAACGTTCCCAGGTCTGTATTCAACACTAACCTTAACCCTTAACTAACACTAACCCTAACCTTGATGAAAGCCCCCTAACCTAACGAAACACTAACCTTGATGAAAGCCCCCCAACCTACAGAAACACTAACCTTGATGAAAGCCCCCCAACCTAACGAAACACTAACCTTGATGAAAGCCCCCCAACCTAACGAAACACTAACCTTGATGAAAGCCCCCCAACCTAACGAAACACTAACCTTGATGAAAGCCCCCCAACCTAATGAAACCCTAACCTTGATGAAAGCCCCCCAACCTAATGAAACCCTAACCTTGATGAAAGCCCCCCAACCTAACGAAACACTAACCTTGATGAAAGCCCCCCAACCTAACGAAACACTAACCTTGATGAAAGCCCCCCAACCTAACGAAACACTAACCTTGATGAAAGCCCCCCAACCTAATGAAACCCTAACCTTGATGAAAGCCCCCCAACCTAATGAAACCCTAACCTTGATGAAAACCCCCCAACCTAACGAAACACTAACCTTGATGAAAGCCCCCCAACCTAATGAAACCCTAACCTTGATGAAAGCCCCCCAACCTAACGAAACACTAACCTTGATGAAAGCCCCCCAACCTAAAGTTTTGTCGTGCCCTCTTCACGACTGTCTTGGTGTGCTTGGACCATGTTAATTTGTTGGTGATGTGGACACCAAGGAACTTGAAGCTCTCAACCTGCTCCACTGCAGCCCCTTCGATGAGAATAGGGGGCGTGCTGTCCTCCTTTTCCTGTAGTCCACAATCATCTCCTTTGTCTTGATCACGTTGAGGGAGAGGTTGTTGTCCTGGCACCACACGGCCAGGTCTCTGACCTCCTCCCTATAGGTTGTCTCGTCGTTGTCGGTGATCAGGCCTACCACTGTTGTGTCGTAAGCCAACTCAAATGATGGTGTTGGAGTCGTGCCTGGCCATGCAGTCGTGAGTGAACAAGGAGTACAGGAGGGGACTGAGCACGCACCCCTGAGGGGCCCCCGTGTTGAGGATCAGCGTGGCGGATGTGTTATTACCTACCCTCACCACCTGGGGGCGGCCCGTCAGGAAGTCCAGGATCCAGTTGCAGAATGAGGTGTTTAGTCCCAGGTTCCTTAGCTTAGTGATGAGCTTTGTGGGTACTATGGTGTTGAACGCTGAGCTGTAGTCAATGAACAGCATTCTCACATAGGTGTTCCTTTTGTCCAGGTGGGAAAGGGCAGTGTGGAGTGGCTGCATCATCTGTGGATCTGTTAGGGGGGCGGTATGCGAATTGGAGTGGGGTCTAGGGTTTCTGGGAAAGTGGTGTTGATGGGAGCCATGACCAGCCTTTCAAAGGCCTTGTATCATATGAAGCTGTACTTATTATAATGTCAGACCTCTTTGGTGGTCGTTCATAACTTATACAGTGCTGCGAAAAAGGTATTTGCCCCCATTTCTAAATTTCTCTACTTTTTACATATTTTTTGATATTGAACATTATCAGATCTTCAACCAAAACCAAATATTAGATAAAAGGGAATCTGAGTTAACGAATAACAACAAGTAGATTTAATTTATTTTCATAAACAAAGTTACGCAACACCCATAATGCAACCTGTGTGAAAAAGTAATTGCCTTCTTCCACTCAGTAACTGGTCGTGTCACCGTTTAGCTGCAACGACTCCAACCAATCACTTCCTGTACTTGTTGATCAGTCTCTCGCGTCGCTGTGGAGGAATTTACTGTATGCTGTAATGACTCCGACCAAACACTTCCTGTACTTGTTGATCAGTCTCTCGCGTCGCTGTGGAGGAATTTACTGTATGCTGTAATGACTCCGACCAAACACTTCCTGTAGCAGTAATGACTCCGACCAAACACTTCCTGTAGCAGTAATGACTCCGACCAAACACTTCCTGTAGTTGTTGATCAGTCTCTCGCGTCGCTGTGGAGGAATTTACTGTAGCAGTAATGACTCCGACAAAACACTTCCTGTAGCAGTAATGACTCCAACCAAACACTTCCTGTAGTTGTTGACCAATCTCTCACATCGCTGTGGAGGAATTTACTGTAGCAGTAATGACTCCAACCAAACACTTCCTGTAGCAGTAATGACTCCAACCAAACACTTCCTGTAGTTGTTGATCAGTCTCTCACATCACTGTGGAGGAATTGTGGCCCACTCTTCCATCCAGAACTGCTTTAACTCAGTGACATTGGTGGGTTTTTCAAGCATGAACTACTTGTTTCAAGTCCTGCCACAACATCTCAAATTGAGATTAGGTCTGGACTTTGACGTCTATTTTTATTCTTTTGCCATTTTCATGTAGACTTGATTGTTTGTTTTGAATCATTGTCTCGCTGCATGACCCAGCTGGGCTTCAGCTTACAGACGGATGGGCCTGACATTCTCCTGTAGAATTCTCTGATACAGAGCAGAATTCACGGTTCCTTCTATTAAGGCAAGTCGTCCAGGTCCTGAGGCAGCTGAGCGTCTCCAAACCAACACACTACCACCACACTGCTTAACCGTTGGTATGAGGTTCTTACCGTGGAATGCGGTGTTTTGGTTTTCGCCAGGCATTATGGGACGCATGTGTCGCGATTTCTGCCGGAGTCGATGACCCTCCTTGTTCGGGGGCGGTGCTCGGCGGTCGACGTCACCGGTCTTCTCGACATCATTGATCAGTTTTTCCATTTTCCATTGGTTTTGTCTTGTCTTCCTACCACACCTGGTTCCAATCCCATTCATTACATGTTGTGTATTTAACTCTCTGTTTTCCGCTCACATCCTTGTCAGTGACTGTTTGTGATGTTATGTTACGTGTGTATGTTGTATCGGTGTGCGCCTGGGTTATTTTTACCCATGTTATTTTGGACTTTGGTTTTGGAGTTTGTTTTTGTCATTAAATACTCCAGTTTAACCAATTTGGTTTCTCCTGCGCCTGACTTCCCTGACAACCTACATACACGATTATGACAGCATGTCGTGCAACTTCTTGTCATTGTTGTTTAGCTATCTGACGATTCAGAATCATAACGCTCGCTTTCCCCCCCCCGGGGGGCAAACATCGATGTGCGCACATCCTTTTTTTGGTGACGTTGTCAGCCAAAACCCGTCTATATAACAATAATAAAACATGTGGCATTTCAGGGTTTTGGTTCCCAAGCCAGGTCTTTATCCTCTGGACAACCAGGGAAGCTCTCTCCCTGGTTCCCAGACAACCAGGGAAGCTCTCTCCCTGGTTCCCAAACAACCAGGGAAGCTCTCTCCCTGGTTCCCAGACAACCAGGGAAGCTCTCTCCCTGGTTCCCAAACAACCAGGCAAGTTCTCTCCCTGGTTCCCAAACAACCAGGGAAGCTCTCTCCCTGGTTCCCAAACAACCAGGGAAGCTCTCTCCCTGGTTCCCAGACAACCAGGGAAGCTCTCTCCCTGGTTCCCAGACAACCAGGGAAGCTCTCTCCCTGGCTCCCAAACAACCATGGAAGCTCTCTCCCTGGTTCCCAGACAACCAGGGAAGCTCTCTCCCTGGTTCCCAAACAACCAGGGAAGCTCTCTCCCTGGTCCTCAGACAACCAGGGAAGCTCTCTCCCTGGTTCCCAGACAACCAGGGGAGCTCTGTCCCTGGTCCTCAGACAACCAGGGAAGCTCTCTCCCTGGTTCCCAGACAACCATGGAAGCTCTCGCCCTGGTTCCCAAACAACCAGGGGAGCTCTGTCCCTGGTCCTCAGACAACCAGGGAAGCTCTCTCCCTGGTTCCCAGACAACCAGGGAAGCTCTCTCCCTGGTTCCCAAACAACCAGGGAAGCTCTCTCCCTGGTTCCCAGACAACCAGGGAAGCTCTCTCCCTGGTTCCCAAACAACCAGGGAAGTTCTCTCCCTGGTTCCCAAACAACCAGGGAAGCTCTCTCCCTGGTTCCCAAACAACCAGGGAAGCTCTCTCCCTGGTTCCCAGACAACCAGGGAAGCTCTCTCCCTGGTTCCCAGACAACCAGGGAAGCTCTCTCCCTGGTTCCCAAACAACCAGGGGAGCTCTGTCCCTGGTCCTCAGACAACCAGGGAAGCTCTCTCCCTGGTTCCCAGACAACCAGGGAAGCTCTCTCCCTGGTTCCCAAACAACCAGGGGAGCTCTGTCCCTGGTCCTCAGACAACCAGGGAAGCTCTCTCCCTGGTTCCCAGACAACCAGGGAAGCTCTCTCCCTGGTTCCCAAACAACCAGGGGAGCTCTGTCCCTGGTCCTCAGACAACCAGGGGAGCTCTCTCCCTGGTTCCCAGACAACCAGGGAAGCTCTCTCCCTGGGTCCCAAACAACCAGGGAAGCTCTCTCCCTGGTTCCCAAACAACCAGGGGAGCTCTGTCCCTGGTCCTCAGACAACCAGGGGAGCTCTCTCCCTGGTTCCCAGACAACCAGGGAAGCTCTCTCCCTGGTTCCCAGACAACCAGGGAAGCTCTCTCCCTGGTTCCCAGACAACCAGGGAAGCTCTCTCCCTGGTTCCCAAACAACCAGGGGAGCTCTGTCCCTGGTCCTCAGACAACCAGGGGAGCTCTCTCCCTGGTTCCCAGACAACCAGGGAAGCTCTCTCCCTGGTTCCCAAACAACCAGGGAAGCTCTCTCCCTGGTTCCCAGACAACCAGGGAAGCTCTCTCCCTGGTTCCCAGACAACCAGGGAAGCTCTGTCCCTGGTCCTCAGACAACCAGGGAAGCTCTCTCCCTGGTTCCCAGACAACCAGGGGAAGCTCTCTCCCTGGTTCCC
Organism: Salmo salar; assembly: GCF_965601325.2. NCBI lineage: Eukaryota > Metazoa > Chordata > Actinopteri > Salmoniformes > Salmonidae > Salmo > Salmo salar. Next base: position 1,166,895 of record NC_138296.1, on the reverse strand, counting down.
AGACAACCAGGGAAGCTCTCTCCCTGGTTCCCAGACAACCAGGGAAGCTCTCTCCCTGGTTCCCAAACAACCAGGGAAGCTCTCTCCCTGGTTCCCAGACAACCAGGGAAGCTCTCTCCCTGGTTCCCAAACAACCAGGGAAGTTCTCTCCCTGGTTCCCAAACAACCAGGGAAGCTCTCTCCCTGGTTCCCAAACAACCAGGGAAGCTCTCTCCCTGGTTCCCAGACAACCAGGGAAGCTCTCTCCCTGGTTCCCAGACAACCAGGGAAGCTCTCTCCCTGGTTCCCAAACAACCAGGGGAGCTCTGTCCCTGGTCCTCAGACAACCAGGGAAGCTCTCTCCCTGGTTCCCAGACAACCAGGGAAGCTCTCTCCCTGGTTCCCAAACAACCAGGGGAGCTCTGTCCCTGGTCCTCAGACAACCAGGGAAGCTCTCTCCCTGGTTCCCCAGACAACCAGGGAAGCTCTCTCCCTGGTTCCCAAACAACCAGGGGAGCTCTGTCCCTGGTCCTCAGACAACCAGGGGAGCTCTCTCCCTGGTTCCCAGACAACCAGGGAAGCTCTCTCCCTGGTTCCCAAACAACCAGGGGAGCTCTGTCCCTGGTCCTCAGACAACCAGGGGGAGCTCTCTCCCCTGGTTCCCAGACAACCAGGGAAGCTCTCTCCCTGGTTCCCAGACAACCAGGGAAGCTCTCTCCCTGGTTCCCAGACAACCAGGGAAGCTCTCTCCCTGGTTCCCCAAACAACCAGGGGAGCTCTGTCCCTGGTCCTCAGACAACCAGGGGAGCTCTCTCCCTGGTTCCCAGACAACCAGGGAAGCTCTCTCCCTGGTTCCCAAACAACCAGGGAAGCTCTCTCCCTGGTTCCCAGACAACCAGGGAAGCTCTCTCCCTGGTTCCCAGACAACCAGGGAAGCTCTGTCCCTGGTCCTCAGACAACCAGGGAAGCTCTCTCCCTGGTTCCCAGACAACCAGGGAAGCTCTCTCCCTGGTTCCCAGACAACCAGGGAAGCTCTCTCCCTGGTTCCCAGACAACCAGGGAAGCTCTCTCCCTGGTTCCCAGACAACCAGGGAAGCTCTCTCCCTGGTTCCCAAACAACCAGGGAAGCTCTCTCCCTGGTTCCCAGACAACCAGGGAAGCTCTCTCCCTGGTTCCCAGACAACCAGGGAAGCTCTCCCACATCTTCTTGTTCAGTATATCACCATGGCAATGTGTGCTCAATCAGGAAGTACATGCTTCCTTTTTTTAAAATATAATCCTTCTTAGACATAACTAACCCAGGGAAATACAGGTAACTTTAGTTTAGTTTAAGTTTATTAATTCAACCATTTTGGGGCGGTAGGTAGCCTAGTGGTTAGAGCGTTGGACTAGTAACCGAAATGGTTGCAAGATTGAATCCCCGAGCTGACAAGGTACAAATCTGTCGTTCTGCCCCTGAACAAGGCAGTTAACCCACTGTTCCCTGGTTAGGACGTCATTGTAAATAAGAATTTGTTCTTAACTGACTTGTCTAGTTAAATAAAGGTTAAATAAAAAAAATTAAAAAACAAGCATACTTGAAAAAGCCATACATGAATAAAATCAGGATATCCTTATCTCAATCCGACCAATGGTGTTTCAGGATGTCCTTATCTCAATCCAACCAATGGTATTTCAGGATATCCTTACCTCAATCCGACCAATGGTGTTTCAGGATATCCTTATCTCAATCCGACCAATGGTGTTTCAGGATGTCCTTATCTCAATCCGACCAATGGTGTTTCAGGATGTCCTTATCTCAATCCGACCAATGGTGTTTCAGGATATCCTTACCTCAATCCGACCAATGGTGTTTCAGGATATCCTTATCTCAATCCGACCAATGGTGTTTCAGGATGTCCTTATCTCAATCCGACCAATGGTATTTCAGGATATCCTTACCTCAATCCAACCAATGGTATTTCTATCTTAGAAACTTTTCAGAATGTTGAAGGTAGTGTTGTGTGCAGTAGGAGGAGCTAATGTTGTGGTGCTGAAATGTTCACACAGCCTGATGTTCAACCTCTGTCTCTCTGTCTGTCTGTCTCTTTCTCTCCCTCTCTCTCTCTCTCTCTCCCTCTCTCTCTCTCTGTCTCTCTCTCTCTCTCTCCCTCTCTCTCTCTCTGTCTCTCCCCCTCTCTCTCTGTCTCTCCCTCTCTCTCTGTCTCTCCCTCTCTCTCTCTCTCTCTGTCTCTCTCTCTGTGTCTGTCTCTCTCTCTCTGCCTCTCTCTCTCTCTGCCTCTCTCTCTGTCTATCTGTCTCTCTCTGCCTTTCTCTCTGTCTGTCTGTCTCTGTCTGTCTCTGTCTCTCTCTCTATATATATATATATATATATATAGTTGAAGTTGGAAGTTTACATACACCTTAGCCAAATACATTTAAACTCAGTTTTTCTCAATTCTTGACATTTAATCCTAGTAAAAATCCCATTTTAGGTCAGTTAGGATCACCACTTTATTTTAAGAATGTGAAATGTCAGAATAATAGTAGAGAGAATTATTTATTTCAGCTTTTATTTCGTTCATCACATCCCCAGTGGGTCAGAAGTTTACATACACTCAATTAGTATTTGGTAGCATTGCCTTTAAATTGTTTAACTTGGGTCAAATGTTTCGGGTAGCCTTCCACAAGCTTCCCACAATAAATTGGGTGAATTTTGGCGCCCATTCCTCCTGACAGAGCTGGTGTAACTGAGTCAGGTTTGTAGGCCTCCTTGCTCGCACACACTTTTTCAGTTCTGCCCACAAATATTCTATAGGATTGAGGTCAGGGCATTGTGATGGCCACTCCAATACCTTGACTTTGTTGTCCTTAAGCCATTTTGCCACAACTTTGGGAGTATGCTTGGGGTCATTGTCCATTTGGAAGATCCATTTGCGACCACGCTTTAACTTCCTGACTGATGTCTTGAGATGTTGAGTCAATATATCCACATAATTTTTCCTACCTCATGATGCCATCTATTTTGTGAAGTGCACCAGTCCCTCCTGCAGCAAAGGCAACCCCCACAACATGATGCTGCCACCCCCGTGCTTCACGGTTGGGATGGTGGTTCTTCGGCTTGCAAGCCTCCCCCTTTTTCCTCCAAACATAACGATGGTCATTATGGCCAAACAGTTCAATTTTTGTTTCATCAGACCAGAGGACATTTCTCCAAAAAGTACGATCTTTGTCCCCATGTGCAGTTGCAAACCGTAGTCTGGCTTTTTTATGGCGGTTTTGGAGCAGTGGCTTCTTCCTTGCTGAGCGGCCTTTCAGGTTATGTCGATATAGGACTCGTTTTACTGTGGATATAGATACTTTGTACCTGTTTCCTCCATCCAGCATCTTCACAAGGTCCTTTGCTGTTGTTCTGGGATTGATTTGCACTTTTCGCACCAAATTACGTTCATCTCTAGGAGACAGAACGCGTCTCCTTCCTGAGTGGTATGACGGCTGCGTGGTCCCATGGTGTTTATACCTGCGTACTATTGTTTGTACAGATGAACGTGGTACCTTCAGGCGTTTGGAAATTGCTCCCAAGGATGAACCAGACTTGTGGAGGTCTACCATTTTTTTCTGAGGTCTTGGCTGATTTATTTTGATTTTCCCATGATGTCAAGCAAAGAGGCACTGAGTTTGAAGGTAGGCCTTGAAATACATCCACAGGTACACCTCCAATGGACTCAAAATATGTCAATTAGCCTATCAGAAGCTTCTAAAGCCATGACATCATTTCCTGGAATTTTTCAAGCTATTTTAAGGCACAGTCAATTTAGTGTATGTAAACTTCTGACCCACTGGAATTGTGATACAGTGAATTATAAGTGAAATAATCTGTCTGTAAACAATTGTTGGAAAGATGACTTGTGTCATGCACAAAGTAGATGTCCAAACAGACTTGCCAAAAACTATAGTTTGTTAACAAGAAATTTGTGGAGTGGCTGAAATCCAATCTAAGTGTATGTAAACTTCCAACTTCAACTGTATATGTGGTGCTGTCCATGGTGCTGAAATGTTCACACAGCCTGAAGTACAACCTCTCTCCCTCTCTCTCTCTCTCTGTCTCTCTCTCTCTGCCTCTCTCTCTCTCTCTCTCTTCCTCTCTCTCTCTCTCTCTCTCTCTCTTCCTCTCTCTTCCATTCTTCCTCTCTCTCTGCCTCTCTCTCTCTCTCTCTCTTCCTCTCTCTTCCATTCTTCCTCTCTCTCTTCCTCTCTCTCTCTCTCTCTCTCCCTCTCCCTCTCTGTCTCTCTCTCTCCATATCACTCCATCTCTCACCACATCTCCCCTGTGGTGTAAACTTTGGAATGTGTGAATGGATCTGAATAACCTGTGAGGATATACTACTGCACACACACACACACACACACACACACACACACACACACACACACACACACACACACACACACACACACACACACACACACACACACACACACACACACACACATTTGTATTGTTATCCTTGTGGGGACCAAAGAATTGATTCCCATTCAAAATCTATCTACCCTAACCATAACCTTAACAAAAAAAAAACGAACTCCTAACCCTAACCCTTAACCTAACCATAACCATAACCTACAAACAAGTATTTAGACCCCTTGACTTTTCCCACAATTTGTTACGTTACAGACTTATTCTAAATTGGATTAAATGGGGTTTTTTCCTCATAGATCTACCCACAATATCCCATAATGACATCACAATATCCCATAATGACATCACAATACCCCATAATGACATCACAATACCCCATAATGACATCACAATACCCCATAATGACATCACAATACCCCATAATGACAAAGCAAAAACAGGTATTTAGACATTTTTGATCATTTAAATATATATTTTTTAAGTAGGAGACGATTGGACGGGAGGCGGATAATAATGACGATGAGACAGTGAGGGAGGAAAGAGGAAGAGGCATTATGAACTTTGACCTCTACGCAACCTCCAGGGATAATTAGCAAAAGGGGATTGGAATTAGACGTTTGGTTTTTGGATAACCACAGATCTAGAATCAGATTCCACAACCTTTTTTAAACCCCTTAAACTCGTCCCCTAATCACAGTCCTCTATTACAGGGGTGGGAGGCAACTCCACAGTCCTCTATTACAGGGGTGGGCAGCACTAGGGGACGACGTAGTAGAGAACTGTGAGTTGCTGCCCACCCCTGTAATAGAGGACTGTGAGTTACTGCCCACCCCTGTAATAGAGGACTGTGAGTTGCCTCCCACCCCTGTACTCAGAGGACTGTGAGTTACTGCCCACCCCTGTAATAGAGGACTGTGAGTTGCCTCCCACCCCTGTACTAGAGGACTGTGAGTTACTGCCCACCCTGTAATAGAGGACTGTGAGTTGCCTCCCACCCCTGTAATAGAGGACTGTGAGTTACTGCCCACCCCTGTAATAGAGGACTGTGAGTTACTGCCCACCCCTGTAATAGAGGACTGTGAGTTGCTGCCCACCCTGTAATAGAGGACTGTGAGTTGCTGCCCACCCCTGTACTAGAGGACTGTGAGTTGCTGCCCACCCGTGTAATAGAGGACTGTGAGTTTCTGCCCACCCCTGTAATAGAGGACTGTGGAGTTACTGCCCACCCCTGTAACAGAGGACTGTGAGTTACTGCCCACCCCTGTAATAGAGGACTGTGAGTTACTGCCCACCCCTGTAATAGAGGACTGTGAGTTGTTGCCACCCCTGTACTAGAGGACTGTGAGTTACTGCCCACCCCTGTAATAGAGGACTGTGAGTTGCTGCCCACCCCTGTAATAGAGGACTGTGAGTTACTGCCCACCCTGTAATAGAGGACTGTGAGTTGCTGCCCACCCCTGAAATAGAGGACTGTGAGTTGCTGCCCACCCCTGTAATAGAGGACTGTGGAGTTGCCGCCCACCCCTGTAATAGAGGACCAGCTATTATCTACTCCAGGTGAGGGGAAGGTCGACAAGAGGAGGGGACCCGTTTGAGCTCTTGAACTCTTGAACTGTGAACTTTAACTCCCTGGCCCCCCCCCCTCCTCTCTGTCACCCGTTAAGGCCACTCAGGGGGAGGGTTTGTGTGGTTTCGGCAGTACCAGGAAGCTCTGAGGAGCTTCCACTCTTTCCTCTGGGTTTTATTTTCTATACCAGTTCTTAGGGTTGTAAAATTCCCAAGTTTCCCCAGAAATCTTGGTTGGGTTAGGCTTCCGGATTTCCTCTTGATTCCAGGAATCTTCCAACTAGGATTTCTGGAAACCGTGAGAATGTGCGTGTGGGGAAGTTAACCAGAATTTTACAAACCCTTTACCTGTTATATTTAACTGAACAGGTAGACCCAACCCTGCCTTAACTCCTAGTCTGGGATCAGTTTTGCCTTCAGCCCTCTATTGGTGAAGGTAAGGGAGGGCAGTCACAAGACCTTAGGGGTTGAACAAATCTGAAACTTTCCCCCAAAATTCCCAGAATTTTTGGGATTTTCTAGGATTTCTGTGAAAGTGGAGATTTCATGGGAAAGTTTACAGGAGGAATATTTCAAACCCGAGGACAGCTGATCTTAGGATTTTGTGGTTAGGAGGTTAACTTCTTAACCTGGAGTAATATTTAACTCTTAGATGGTATATGTTATATAATTGGTGCTTCCTTCTTCTCTTTTACTTCTTCATACCAGTCTGTCACTTCCTGTCCTTCTCATCTTTTACTCCTTAATACCAGTCTGTCACTTCCTGTCCTTCTCATCTTTTACTTCTTCATACCAGTCTGTCACTTCCTGTCCTTCTTCTCTTTCCCACTCCCTACCAGTCTGTCACTTCCTGTTCTTCTCATCTTTCTCACCTGAAACTCTTTAAAAAAAAGTATGTTGTCTGTACATCTACCTGCCCTCACCCCCATCCCTCACCCCTCCTCACCCTCTGTCCCTCCTACCTCATCACTCCTCACCCCTTTCCCCCATCTCTGTCCCTCCTACCTCACCCCTCCTCACCCTCTGTCCCTCCTACCTCACCCCTCCTCACCTCTTTCCTCTATCTCTGTCCCTCCTCCCTCACCCCTCCTCACCCTCTGTCCCTCCTCACCCCTTTCCTCATATCTCTGTCCCGCCCTCCCTCACCCCTCCTCACCCTCTGTCCCTTCTACCTCAACCCTCCTCACCCTCTGTCCCTCCTACCTCACCCCTCCTCACCCCTTTCCTCTATCTCTGTCCCTCACCCCTCCTCACCCTCTGTCCCTCCCTACTCTCACCCCTCCTCACCCTCTGTCCCTCCTACATCACCCCTCCATCTCTGTCCCTCCCTCCCTCACCCCTCCTCACCCTCTGTCCCTCCTACCTCACCCCCTCCCTCACCCTCTGTCCCTCCTCACCCCTTTCCTCTATCTCTGTCCCTCCTCCCTCACCCTCTCCTCCCCCATTCCAAGAGCTTTGTGTAAACAAGGTCCTTACTGCCCTTCACTGTCACCTGTAGAGTAGAACTTAGGTTTTGACGTGTTTTAAAGACAATGTGTTATAATGTAATGTTATAATGTTGGCTCAACGTGGGAAACCTGGAGAGATGTGCATGAATAGAAGGAAGGCTGTATTTGTAGAGTATTGGAATGGGGCCCGTGGGAAGGAAGGATGTATTTGTAGAGTATTGGAATGGGACCCGTGGGAAGGAAGGATGTATTGGTAGAGTATTGGAATGAGGCCCGTGGGAAGGAAGGATGTATTTGTAGAGTATTGGAATGGGGCCCGTGGGAAGGAAGGATGTATTTGTAGAGTATTGGAATGGGGCCCGTGGGAAGGAAGGATGTATTTGTAAAGTATTGGAATGGGACCCGTGGGAAGGAAGGATGTATTTGTAGAGTATTGGAATGGGGCCCGTGGGAAGGGAAGGATGTATTTGTAGAGTATTGGAATGGGACCCGTGGGAAGGAAGGATGTATTTGTAGAGTATTGGAATGGGGCCCGTGGGAAGGAAGGATGTATTTGTAGAGTATTGGAATGGGACCCGTGGGAAGGAAGGATGTATTTGTAGAGTATTGGAATGGGGCCCTTGAGTTATCTACAGAAATTATCTTCTCAGCTGTAACTCCTCCCTCTCTCTCCCCCTCTCCCTCTCCCCCCCCCACCTTTCTCTCTATCCATCCCCCTCTCCTCCCCTCCTCTCTCTCTCTTTCTCCCTCTCCTCTCTCTCTCTCTCTCTCCCTCCCCCCCCCTCCCTCTCTCCTCCCCCTCTCTCTCTCTCTCTCTCTCCCCCCCCCTCTCTCCCCTCCTCTCTCTCCCCCTCCTCTCTCTCCCTCTCCTTCCTTCCCTCTCTCCCTCCTCTCTCTCTCCCCTCCTCTCTCTCTCTCCCCCTCCCTCCCTCCTCTCTCCTCTCTCCTCTCTCTCCCCCTCCCTCCTCTCCTCTCTCCTCTCCTCTCCTCTCCCTCCTCTCGCTCCCCCTCCTCTCTCGCTCGCTCTCTCTCCCCCTCCTCTCTTCTCTCTACACTGCCAGTTGTTCTATTCTCATGCCCAGACAATCACCACAGCCCAACTAATTTAATCTAGCAGCGACTCCTCCGTCATACATGTAGAAAGCTGTGTGTCGTCCGTCATACATGTAGAAAGCTGTGTGTCGTCCGTCATACATGTATAAAACTGTAAACATGTAATTCATGTGACTTGCCTCAGCAGTCCCCTCAATCAATCTTTCTCTCATTCATACATCATACATTTACATTTACGTCATTTAGCAGACGCTCTTATCCAGAGCGACTTACAAATACATGTAGAAAGCTGTATTCAGTCACAGTCATACATGTTACATACTGTACGTGACATCATACATGCAGAAAGACACAAACTAACTCAACCAGAGATAGAAAGAGCAGGAGGAAGAGAGAGAGGGGAGGGGGAGAGAGAAGGAGAGAGAGAGGAGGGGGAGAGCGAAGGAGAGACAGAGAAGGAGAGAGAGAAGGAGAGATGAGGGGGAGGAGAGGAGAGAGTGAGAAGGAGGGAGAAAAGGAGAGAAAGGGAGAGAGAAGAGGAGAGGGAGAGAAGGAGAGATATAGAAGAGAGACAGGGATAGAGTGAGAGAGAGAGGAAGAAAGAGAGAGAGAGAGAGAGAGAGGAGAGGAGAGAGAGAGAGAGAGCGAGAGAGAGAGAGAGAGAGAGAGAGAGAGAGGGAGAGAGAGAGAGAAGAGAGAGGAGAGAGAAAGAGAGAGAGAGAGAAAGAGAGAGGAGAGAGACAGAGAGAGGAGGGAGAGGGAGAGAAAACCTCCTGCATAATGTGTCTATCCCCTCTCTAAACCTTGACTAGTGTTTTATAGCGTAATGAAACATGAAAACAACACTAAGTTGGCGATTCAATAGTCCACTTCTATCATGATAAATAAGTGAATAATAAAGTTGTTTTAAAGTCTCTATACTGTTTCAGTTATCATGCTGTGCTCTACACTCTATACCATGCAACGTGACCAAGGGAGGAAGTGGGGAAGAGGTCAAAGGTTGAACGCCGGTCCAGATGACAAGCAGCGACTGAAACGCAAAATGCTAATGATTTTAGCTTAACATGTACGTAACACCATTCACCTTGAATTAGCATCGTTAGTGAAGGTACCTATTGCGTTAAATTAGCATTTGTTAGCATACATACTACACTACTTTACTGCACTACTTTACTGCACTGCTACACTACTACACTACTTTACCACACTACTTTACTTTACTACACTACATTACTACACTACACTGCATTTACTACACTACTTCACCACACTACACTGCTTTACTACACAACATTACTACACTACACTACTTTACTACACTACATTACTACACTACACTGCTTTACTACACTACATTACTACACTACTTTACTACACTACTTTACTACACTACATTACTACACTACACTGCTTTACTACACTACACTTACTACACTACTTTACCACACTACCTTAATACACTACCTTACTACACTACTTTACTACACTACTTTACTACACTACTTTACCACACTACTTTACCACACTACTTTTAGGTTATGAAGATGGATCACCACACAGGTAATAGGGGGCCATGTGCCTCTTCCATTGGCCTTCAGCCGCCTGCTCTCTCATATAAATACAGTCAATATTCTAAAGGTGCCATTTTAAGAGTGTCGGCGCTCTCACAAGTTCTTACTTCCTGGGTTTGAAGACAGGGGTAAGAGGAAGGGCCAATGTAGCAAGGAGAGGAGAGGAGAGGAGAGGAGAGGAGAGGAGAGGAGAGGAGAGGAGAGGAGAGAGAGAGGAGAGGAGAGGAGAGGAGAGGAGAGGAGAGGAGAGGAGAGGGAGAGGAGAGAAGGAGAGGAGGGAGAGGAGAGGAGAGGAGAAAGGAGAGGAGAGGGAGAAGAGAGGAGAGGAGAGGAGAGGAGAGAAGGAGAGGAGGGGAGAGGAGAGGCGAGGAGAAAGGAGAGGAGAGGAGAAGAGAGGAGAGGAGAGGAGAGGAGAGAAGGAGAGGAGGGGAGAGGAGAGGAGAGGAGAAAGGAGAGGAGAGGAGAAGAGAGGAGAGGAGGAGGAGAGGAGAGAAGGGAGAGGAGGGGAGAGGAGAGGCGAGGACTGCAGAGCTCATCTGACTGAACACTGAACATTGATGACGTTATGTTAGGTCTGCTTCACTGGAGCCACATGAGACTGTTCTGCTGTTCAGCCCACAGACGGACGGACAAGACAGACAGGACAGGACAGGACAGACAGGACAGGACAGGACAGGACAGAACAGGGCAGGACAGGACAGGACAGGACAGGACAGAACAGGACAGAACAGACAGGACAGAACAGGACAGACAAGATAGACAGGACAGACAAGACAGACAGGACAGAACAGACAGGACAGACAGGACAGAACAGGCAGACAGGACAGACAGGACAGGACAGACAGGACAGAACAGACAGGACTGGACAGGACAGAACAGAACAGAACAGACAGGACAGAACAGGACAGACAAGATAGACAGGACAGAACAGACAGGACAGACAGGACAGAACAGAACAGACAGGACAGACAGGACACTTGGTGTAGCAGAGCAGAGCAGAACACACACTGTGACTGGACTACCACACACTACACAGCTCTATACAGCTATAACACACAACACAGTTCTATACAGCTATAACACACTACACAGCTCTATACAGCTATAACACACTACACAGCTCTATACAGCTATAACACACTACACAGCTCTATACAGCTATAACACACTACACAGCTCTATACAGCTATAACACACTACACAGCTCTATACAGCTATAACACACTACACAGCTCTATAACAGACTACACAGCTCTATAACACACTACACAGCTCTATAACAGACTACACAGCTCTATACAGCTATAACACACTACACAGCTCTATAACAGACTACACAGCTCTATAACACACTACACAGCTCTATACAGCTATAACACACTACACAGCTCTATAACAGACTACACAGCTCTATAACAGACTACACAGCTCTATAACAGACTACACAGCTCTATAACACACTACACAGCTCTATACAGCTATAACACACTACACAGCTCTATACAGCTATAACACACTACACAGCTCTATACAGCTATAACACACTACACAGCTCTATACAGCTATAACACACTACACAGCTCTATAACAGACTACACAGCCTATAACACACTACACAGCCTATAACACACTACACAGCTCTATACAGCTATAACACACTACACAGCTCTATACAGCTATAACACACTACACAGCTCTATACAGCTATAACACACATACACAGCCTATAACACACTACACAGGTCTATACAGCTATAACACACTACACAGCTCTATAACACACACTACACAGCTCTATACAGCTATAACACACTACACAGCTCTATACAGCTATAACACACTACACAACTCTATACAGCTATAACACACTACACAGCTCTATAACACACTACACAGCTCTATAACACACTACACAGCTCTATAACACACTACACAGCTCTATACAGCTATAACACACTACACAACTCTATAACACACTACACAGCTATAACACACTACACAGCTCTATAACACACTACATAGCTCTATACACACTACACAGCTCTAAAACAGACTACACAGCTCTATAACACACTACACAGCTCTATAACACACTACACAGCTCTATAACACACTACACAGCTCTATACAGCTATAACACACTACACAACTTTATAACACACTACACAGCTCTATACAGCTATAACACACTACACAACTCTATACAGCTATAACACACTACACAGCTCTATACAGCTATAACACACTACACAACTCTATACAGCTATAACACACTACACAGCTCTATACAGCTATAACACACTACACAGCCCTATATGTTCCTGAGTTTGGGTAATCCCAACAGTTACATTACTGAGTTTGGGTAATCCCAACAGTTACATTACTGAGTTTGGGTAATCCCAACAGTTACGTTCCTGAGTTTGGGTAATCCCAACAGTTATGTTCCTGAGTTTGGGTAATCCCAACAGTTATGTTCCTGAGTTTGGGTAATCCCAACAGTTATGTTCCTGAGTTTGGGTAATCCCAACAGTTACGTTCCTGAGTTTGGGTAATCCCCAACAGTTACGTTCCTGAGTTTGGGTAATCCCAACAGTTATGTTCCTGAGTTTGGGTAATCCCAACAGTTATGTTCACTGAGTTTGGGTAATCCCAACAGTTATGTTCACTGAGTTTGGGGTAATCCCAACAGTTATGTTACCGATTACAATTTTGGACGGGTATCTAGTGACAAATTACACTCAGAATGTAACCCACCCACCCAGCCACACACACACACACACACACACACACAAACACACACACACACACACTCTGAGGTGATGAAGAAGATGCCTGTGCTGAGGATGACGATGTGGCAACTCGCTGCCGGCCACACACCAGTCCTCCAACAGACCTCCCCTCCTCACAGTCCTTCCCTCCTCACAGTCCTTCAACAGACCTCCACTCCTCACAGTCCTTCAACAGACCTCCCCTCCTCACAGCCCTTCAACAGACCTCCCCTCCTCACAGTCCTTCAACAGACCTCCCCTCCTCACAGTCCTTCAACAGACCTCCCCTCCTCACAGTCCTTCAACAGACCCTCCCCTCCTCACAGTCCTTCAACAGACCTCCCCTCCTCACAGTCCTTCAACAGACCTCCCCTCCTCACAGACCTCCCCTCCTCACAGTCCTTCAACAGACCTCCCCTCCTCACAGTCCTTCAACAAACCTCCCCTCCTCACAGTCCTTCAACAGACCTCCCCTCCTCACAGTCCTTCAACAGACCTCCCCTCCTCACAGTCCTTCAACAGACCTCCCCTCCTCACAGCCCTTCAACAGACTCCCCTCCTCACAGACCTCCCTCCTCACAGTCCTTCAACAGACCTCCCTCCTCACAGCCCTTCAACAGACCTCCCCTCCTCACAGTCCTTCAACAGACCTCCCCTCCTCACAGTCCTTCAACAGACCTCCCCTCCTCACAGTCCTTCAACAGACCTCCCCTCCTCACAGTCCTTCAACAGACCTCCCCTCCTCACAGCCCTTCAACAGACCTCCCCTCCTCACAGTCCTTCAACAGACCTCCCCTCCTCACAGTCCTTCAACAGACCTCCCCTCCTCACAGTCCTTCAACAGACCTCCCCTCCTCACAGACCTCCCCTCCTCACAGTCCTTCAACAGACCTCCCCTCCTCACAGCCCTTCAACAGTCCTCCCCTCCTCACAGTCCTTCAACAGACCTCCCCCTCCTCACAGACCTCCCCTCCTCACAGTCCTTCAACAGACCTCCCCTCCTCACAGTCCTTCAACAGTCCTCCACTCCTCACAGTCCTTCAACAGACCTCCCCTCCTCACAGACCTCCACTCCTCACAGTCCCTTCAACAGTCCTCCACTCCTCACAGTCCTTCAACAGACCTCCCCTCCTCACAGACCTCCACTCCTCACAGTCCTTCAACAGACCTCCCCTCCTCACAGTCCTTCAACAGACCTCCCCTCCTCACAGTCCTTCAACAGACCTCCCCTCCTCACAGTCCTTCAACAGACCTCCCCTCCTCACAGTCCTTCAACAGACCTCCCCTCCTCACAGTCCTTCAACAGACCTCCCCTCCTCACAGACCTTCAACAGACCTCCACTCCTCACAGTCCTTCAACAGACCTCCCCTCCTCACAGCCCTTCAACAGACCTCCCCTCCTCACAGTCCTTCAACAGACCTCCCCTCCTCACAGTCCTTCAACAGACCTCCCCTCCTCACAGTCCTTCAACAGACCTCCCCTCCTCACAGTCCTTCAACAGACCTCCCCTCCTCACAGTCCTTCAACAGACCTCCCCTCCTCACAGCCCTTCAACAGACCTCCCCTCCTCACAGACCTCCCCTCCTCACAGACCTCCCCTCCTCACAGCCCTTCAACAGACCTCCCCTCCTCACAGTCCTTCAACAGACCTCCCCTCCTCACAGTCCTTCAACAGACCTCCCCTCCTCACAGTCCTTCAACAGACCTCCCCTCCTCACAGCCCTTCAACAGACCTCCCCTCCTCACAGTCCTTCAACAGACCTCCCCCTCCTCACAGCCCTTCAACAGACCTCCCCTCCTCACAGTCCTTCAACAGACCTCCCCTCCTCACAGCCCTTCAACAGACCTCCCCTCCTCACAGACCTCCCCTCCTCACAGTCCTTCAACAGACCTCCCCTCCTCACAGACCTCCCCTCCTCACAGACCTCCCCTCCTCACAGACCTCCACTCCTCACAGTCCTTCAACAGTCCTCCACTCCTCACAGTCCTTCAACAGACCTCCCCTCCTCACAGTCCTTCAACAGACCTCCCCTCCTCCCCTCCTCACAGTCCTTCAACAGACCTCCCCTCCTCACAGACCTCCCCTCCTCACAGTCCTTCAACAGACCTCCCCTCCTCACAGACCTCCCCTCCCCACAGTCCTTCAACAGACCTCCCCTCCCCACAGTCCTTCAACAGACCTCCCCTCCTCCCCTCCTCACAGTCCTTCAACAGACCTCCCCTCCTCACAGTCCTTCAACAGTCCTCCCACTCCTCACAGTCCTTCAACAGACCTCCCCTCCTCACAGACCTTCAACAGACCTCCCCTCCTCACAGACCTCCCCTCCTCACAGTCCTTCAACAGACCTCCCCTCCTCACAGTCCTTCAACAGACCTCCCCTCCTCACAGTCCTTCAACAGACCTCCCCTCCTCACAGACCTTCAACAGACCTCCCCTCCTCACAGTCCTTCAACAGACCTCCCCTCCTCACAGCCCTTCAACAGACCTCCCCTCCTCACAGTCCTTCAACAGACCTCCCCTCCTCACAGTCCTTCAACAGACCTCCCCTCCTCACAGTCCTTCAACAGACCTCCCCTCCTCACAGACCTCCCCTCCTCACAGTCCTTCAACAGACCTCCCCTCCTCCCCTCCTCACAGCCCTTCAACAGTCCTCCCCTCCTCACAGTCCTTCAACAGACCTCCCCTCCTCACAGACCTCCCCTCCTCACAGTCCTTCAACAGACCTCCCCTCCTCACAGTCCTTCAACAGTCCTCCCCTCCTCACAGTCCTTCAACAGACCTCCCCTCCTCACAGTCCTTCAACAGACCTCCCCTCCTCACAGTCCTTCAACAGACCTCCCCTCCTCACAGTCCTTCAACAGACCTCCCCTCCTCACAGACCTCCACTCCTCACAGTCCTTCAACAGTCCTCCACTCCTCACAGTCCTTCAACAGACCTCCCCTCCTCACAGTCCTTCAACAGTCCTCCCCTCCTCACAGTCCTTCAACAGACCTCCCCTCCTCACAGTCCTTCAACAGTCCTCCCCCTCCTCACAGTCCTTCAACAGACCTCCCCTCCTCACAGTCCTTCAACAGACCTCCCCTCCTCACAGTCCTTCAACAGACCTCCCCTCCTCACAGCCCTTCAACAGACCTCCCCCTCCTCACAGACCTCCCCTCCTCACAGACCTCCCCTCCTCACAGTCCTTCAACAGACCTCCCCTCCTCACAGACCTTCAACAGACCTCCCCTCCTCACAGTCCTTCAACAGACCTCCCCTCCTCACAGTCCTTCAACAGACCTCCCCTCCTCACAGACCTGTCAACAGACCTCCACTCCCCACAGCCCTTCCAGGAACAGCACATGCAAAGGGTCCTCCAAATCCTACCCTGGAGGGTCTGGAGTACTGCTGGTTTTATAGAACACGGGTATTCACATCCTGATTTTCTGTTCTAGCTGATAATAATCACCCACCTGGTGTCCCAGGTCTAAATCAGTCCCTGATTAGAGGGGAATCACCCACCTGGTGTCCCAGGTCTAAATCAGTCCCTGATTAGAGGGGAATCACCCACCTGGTGTCCCAGGTCTAAATCAGTCCCTGATTACAGGAGAATCACCCACCTGGTGTCCCAGGTCTAAATCAGTCCCTGATTAGAGGGGAATCATCCACCTGGTGTCCCAGGTCTAAATCAGTCCCTGATTAGAGGGGAATCACCCACCTGGTGTCCCAGGTCTAAATCAGTCCCTGATTAGAGGGGAATCACCCACCTGGTGTCCCAGGTCTAAATCAGTCCCTGATTAGAGGGGAATCACCCACCTGGTGTCCCAGGTCTAAATCAGTCCCTGATTAGAGGGGAATCACCCACCTGGTGTCCCCAGGTCTAAATCAGTCCCTGATTAGAGGGGGACAATGAAAAAAAGGCAGTGGAACTGACTTCCAGGTTCAGATTATAATTTGAAGCCTCTAAAGCCTAGCTGTTATAACTGAACTGAGGACTGTTAGTAAACAAACATGCTGTTGGCTCTGAGGAGAATAGGCCTTTAGACACCGATCTAGAATCAGCCCTCCCAGGATACCCTCTGTCCCGATACTAACGTTAACCACAAATACCAGGCGACGTCATACTCAATATTTAATGTGGCACCAAGCCCTAATGTTACACACACACACACACACACACACACACACACACACACACACACACACACACACACACACACACACACACACACACACACACACACACACACACACACACACACACACACACACACACACACACACACACACACACACACACACACACCTCCAGCCAGTCAATGTGATCCAACACCGAGCTGTGATAAAGCACATATTTTACGTAGTCCAAGATAGAAATACTGTTACAGATACATTTAAACACTGTGTGTATATATATATATATATATATATATAAAGACAGAAGTAATATTATATACAGTATAATACTTAGAAATAAAAAGCATTTTTAAGAGTCAGTAGTCTTTATTTGTGTACTGTACGTGTGTGTTCACCCTCTCTCCCCCTCTCTCTCTGCTCTCTCCTCTCCTCCTCTCCCCCTCTCTCTCCCCTCTCTCCCCTCCTCTCCCCCCCCTCTCTCTCCCCTCTCCGACCTTCTCCTCTCCCCTCTTCTCTCCCCCCCTCTCTCTCCCCTCTCCGACCTTCTCCTCTCTCCCCTCTCTCCTCTCCCCCTTCCCCTCTCTCCCCCTCCCTCCTCTCCCCTCTCTCCCTCTCTCCCCTCCTCTCTCCCCTCCTCTCTCCCCCCTCTCCCCCTCTCTCTCCTCTCCTCCTCTCTCCCCTCTCCTCTCCTCTCCGACCTTCTCCTCTCTCCCCTCTCTACCCCCTCTGTCCCCTCTCTCTCCCCCTTGGCCCTCTCTCCCCCGGCCCTCTCTCCCCCTCTTCCCTCTCTCCCCTCCCTCAGCCCTCTCTCCCCTCTCTCCTTTCTCTCCCCCTCGGCCCTCTCTCCCCTCTCTCTCTCCCCTCTCTCTACAAACATTGATAAACTCCCATATCTGTTAGGTAAAAATACCACAGTGTGTCATCACAGCAGCAAGATCTGTGGCCCGTTGCAATGAGAAAAGGACAACCAGTGAAGAACAAACAACATTGTAAATAAAACCCATATTAATCTGTTTATTTATCCGTTTCTACTTCAACTACTTGCACATTGTTACAACACCGAACATAGACAATAATATAACATTTGAGTGGAATGTTTATTAATGTTTCCCTTGTTTATTGTCTATTGCATTTGTTTTGCCAATGTAAACATACAGTTGAAGTCAGAAGTTTACATACACTTAGGTTGGAGTCATTAAAATTTGTTTCTCAACCACTCCACAAATTTCTTGTTAACAAACTATAGTTTTGGCAAGTCGGTTTGTCCATAATGACCATCGTTATGTTTGGAGGAAAAAGGGGGAGGCTTGCAAGCCGAAGAACACCATCCCAACCGTGAAGCATGGGGGTGGCAGCATCATGTTGTGGGGGTGCTTTGCTGCAGGAGGGACTGATGCACTTCACAAAATAGATGGCATCATGAGGAAAGGAAAATTATGTGGATATATTGAAGCAACATCTCAAGACATCAGTCAGGAAGTTAAAGCTTGGTCATAAATGGGTCTTCCAATTGGACAATGACCCCAAGCATACTTCCAAAGTTGTTGCAAAATGGCTTAAGGACAACAAAGTCAAGGTATTGGAGTGGCCATCACAAAGCCCTGACCTCAATCCCATAGAACATTTGTGGGCAGAACTGAAAAAGTGTGTGCGAGCAAAGAGGCCTACAAACCTGACTCAATTACACCAGCTCTGTCAGGAGGAATGGGGCCAAAATTCACCCAACTTATTGTGGGAAGCTTGTGGAAGGCTACTCGATACGTTTGACCCAAGTTAAACAATTTAAAAGCAATGCTACCAAATACTAATTAAGTGTATGTAAACTTCTGACCCACTGGGGATGTGATGAAAGAAATAAAAGCTGAAATAAATCATTCTCTCTACAATTATTCTGACATTTCACATTCTTAAAATAAAGTGGTGATCCTGACTGACCTAAGACGGGGAATTTTTATTTGGATTAAATGTCAGGAATTGTGAAACTGAGTTTTAAAGTATTTGGATAAGGTGTATGTAAACTTCCAACTTCAACTGTATGTTTCCCATGCCAATAAATCCCTTTAAATGTAATTAAATTGAGAGAGAGAGAGAGAGGCAGAAAGATAGAGAGACAAAGAGAGGCAGAGAGAGAAAGAGAAAGAGAGAGAGGAGGGGGAGAGAGAGAGAGAGAGAGAGAGAGAGAGAGAGACAGAGAGAGAGAGAGAGAGAGACAGAGAGAGAGAGACAGAGAGAGAGAGAGAGAGAGAGAGAGAGAGAGACAGAGAAAGATAGAGACAAAGAGAGGCAGAGAGAGAAAGAGAGAGAGGCAGAAAGATAGAGAGAGAGAGATAAAGAGAGACAGAGAGACAGAGAAAGATAGAGAGAGAGACAGAGAGAGAGAGAGTCAGAGACAGAGAGGTATAGAGAGATAATCATGCCAACAAAGCTCACTGAATTAAACTGAGGGACATCGAGAGTGTGTTTTAGACATGGGTAGGGGAGTGGGTGGCCTTCTGGGATTGGATCTCAGGAGGGAGGGTGTGTGCGTGGACACACCTACTCTAGTGATTCAGCTGGCAGAGTATCTGCCCCTCCCCCTCCCCTCCCCTCCCCCGGGGCTTGGCACTGCCACATGGGTACTCTTCACCCAGCCCTACAGGGAGCAGTGAGTGTGCTTCAGGACATCTGCTGGGGAAGAACATCCCATCCCCAATGCCAGATAACTACTGTCCTCTACAAGAGGAGCAACACACACACACACACACACCTCAGCTGTTACACACTGGCTGGCTGTCTGACCCAAAGTCCACTGAGCTGAAGACATGTGACTATTATCTTTGGGAAGTCACACCATTTATTAGGTCTCAGCCTAATAGGTTACTCATCACACCATCATAATTCACTGGTCATGTTAATGTGTGTGTGTTCAGTGGAAAGCTATGTTAGCGTTAGCATTAGTGTTAGTGCAGCATCAGAGAGCTGGCTGATGATCTTACACTGTGACATCTCTGTACTCGATGACACACACACAGATCAACGTGTAGCTATGTTATTCGTGTCAGTGTAGCTATGTTGTTAGCATCATTGTGTAGCTATGTTGTAAGCATCAAAGTAGCTATGTTGTTAGCATCATTGTAGCTATGTTGTTAGCGTCAGTGTAGCTATGTTGTTAGCGTCAGAGTAGCTATGTTGTTGGCATCAGAGTATGTTAGCATCATTGTGTAGCTATGTTGTTAGCATCATTGTAGCTATGTTGTTAGCGTCAGTGTAGCTATGTTGTTAGCGTCAGTGTAGCTATGTTGTTAGTGTCAGTGTAGCTATGTTGTGTAGCTATGTGTAGCTGTGTAGCTATGTTGTTAGCGTCAGTGTAGCTATGTTGTTAGTGTCAGTGTAGCTATGTTGTTAGCATCATTGTGTAGCTATGTTGTTAGCATCATTGTGAAGCTATGTTGTTAGCGTCAGTGTAGCTATATTGTTAGTGTCAGTGTGGCTATGTTATTAGCGTCATTGTGAAGCTATGTTGTTAGCGTCAGTGTAGCTATGTTGTTAGCATCATTGTGTAGCTATGTTGTTAGCATCATTGTGAAGCTATGTTGTTAGCGTCAGTGTAGCTATGTTGTTAGTGTCAGTGTAGCTATGTTGTTAGCATCATTGTGTAGCTATGTTGTTAGCATCATTGTGAAGCTATGTTGTTAGCGTCAGTGTAGCTATATTGTTAGTGTCAGTGTGGCTATGTTATTAGCGTCATTGTGAAGCTATGTTGTTAGCGTCAGTGTAGCTATGTTGTTAGCATCATTGTGTAGCTATGTTGTTAGCATCAGAGTAGCTATGTTGTTAGCATCAGAGTATGTTGTTCGCATCATTGTGTAGCTATGTTGTTAGCGTCAGTGTAGCTATGTTGTTAGCATCATTGTGTAGCTATGTTGTTTGCGTCAGTGTAGCTATGTTGTTAGCGTCAGTGTAGCTATGTTGTTAGCATCAGAGTATGTTGTTAGCATCATTGTGTAGCTATGTTGTTAGCGTCAGTGTAGCTATGTTGTTAGCATCAGAGTATGTTGTTAGCATCATTGTGTAGCTATGTTGTTTGCGTCAGTGTAGCTATGTTGTTAGCATCATTGTGTTGTGTTAAACAAAACCCACCACCACTTGATGCTAAATGCATCATACCGGCTGTATTTTTTAAAAGTTATATATGTTGAAAACTTGATTGTAAAACATGTTAGGACTATATCAACAACGGACTCATGAAAGACATACCGACAGATAGTTGTTGGTTCCTTTAAGGAAGAACGATGTAGAGATTTGACTAGGAAATATATGTAGTGTTCACAAATAATGAAACGTCCCGATGTATCACTCATTACTACTGAAATGACCGAAACAAATATCCGTAGGAACGTGGAGAGCGTTGAGCTTTGGCGCGGGGCCGCGTGAAACTTAAAGACACTGCAGCAGCACTCCCATGTGAAGGACAGAGATTGTGTTTGACTTGACAAATCATGAGGCAAATCGCTCAACAACAAGAAAAACAGCACTTTTACGCCTCTTTTTAACACTTTGCGTCGATAATTTTTTTGGGGGAGGGGGGAAGTACTGTGGCAAATGTTGCCTAACCACACGTTTTCTGGTGGTCCAGCCTTAGCACAGCCACCCAGCCTCAGGACAGCCATTCTAGTGGTGGCCCAGCCTCACCACAGCCATCCTAGTGGTGGCCCTGCCTCACCACAGCCATTCTAGTGGTGGCCCTGCCTCACCACAGCCATCCTAGTGGTGGCCCAGCCTCACCACAGCCATTCTAGTGGTGGCCCTGCCTCACCACAGCCATCCTAGTGGTGGCCCTGCCTCACCATAGCCATCCTAGTGGTGGCCCTGCCTCACCACAGCCATCCTAGTGGTGGCCCTGCCTCACCACAGCCATCGTAGTGGTGGCCCTGCCTCACCACAGCCATCCTAGTGGTGGCCCAGCCTCACCACAGCCATCCTAGTGGTGGCCCTGCCTCACCACAGCCATCCTAGTGGTGGCCCTGCCTCACCACAGCCATCCTAGTGGTGGCCCTGCCTCACCACAGCCATCCTAGTGGTGGCCCTGCCTCACCACAGCCATCCTAGTGGTGGCCCTGCCTCACCACAGCCATCCTAGTGGTGGCCCTGCCTCACCACAGCCATCCTAGTGGTGGCCCTGCCTCACCACAGCCATCCTAGTGGTGGCCCTGCCTCACCACAGCCATCCTAGTGGTGGCCCTGCCTCACCACAGCCATCCTAGTGGTGGCCCTGCCTCACCACAGCCATCCTAGTGGTGGCCCTGCCTCACCACAGCCATCCTAGTGGTGGCCCTGCCTCACCACAGCCATCCTAGTGGTGGCCCTGCCTCACCACAGCCATCCTAGTGGTGGCCCTGCCTCACCACAGCCATCCTAGTGGTGGCCCTGCCTCACCACAGCCATCCTAGTGGTGGCCCTGCCTCACCACAGCCATCCTAGTGGTGGCCCTGCCTCACCACAGCCATCCTAGTGGTGGCCCTGCCTCACCACAGCCATCCTAGTGGTGGCCCTGCCTCACCACAGCCATCCTAGTGGTGGCCCTGCCTCACCACAGCCATCCTAGTGGTGGCCCTGCCTCACCACAGCCATCCTAGTGGTGGCCCTGCCTCACCACAGCCATCCTAGTGGTGGCCCTGCCTCACCACAGCCATCCTAGTGGTTTATTTATTTATGTAGCAGGCATGATAACATATCACATCTTCTGTCTTTAACCCTGTAATCTTCTGTCTTTAACCCTGTATCGCTCTCTCTATATCTTCTGTCTTTAACCCTGTATCTCTCTCTCTATCTTCTGTCTTTAACCCTGTATCGCTCTCTCTATATCTTCTGTCTTTAACCCTGTATCTCTCTCTCTATCTTTTGTCTTTAACCCTGTATCTCTCTCTCTATCTTTTGTCTTTAACCCTGTATCGCTCTCTCTATATCTTCTGTCTTTAACCCTGTATCTCTCTCTCTATCTTTTGTCTTTAACCCTGTATCTCTCTCTCTATCTTCTGTCTTTAACCCTGTATCTCTCTCTCTATCTTCTGTCTTTAACCCTGTATCTCTCTCTCTATCTTCTGTCTTTAACCCTGTATCTCTCTCTCTATATCTTCTGTCTTTAACCCTGTATCTTTCTCTCTCTATATCTTCTGTCTTTAACCCTGTATCTCTCTATATATCTTCTGTCTTTAACCCTGTATATCTCTCTCTCTATCTTCTGTCTTTAACCCTGTATCTCTCTATATATCTTCTGTTTTAACCCTGTATCTCTCTTTCTATCTTCTGTCTTTAACCCTGTATCTCTCTCTCTATATATCTTCTGTCTTAACCCTGTATCTCTCT
Source organism: Salmo salar (assembly GCF_965601325.2). Classification (NCBI taxonomy): domain Eukaryota; kingdom Metazoa; phylum Chordata; class Actinopteri; order Salmoniformes; family Salmonidae; genus Salmo; species Salmo salar. Next base: position 1,143,647 of record NC_138296.1, on the reverse strand, counting down.
CTCTATCTTCTGTCTTTAACCCTGTATATCTCTCTCTATATCTTCTGTCTTTAACCCTGTATATCTCTCTCTCTATCTTCTGTCTTTAACCCTGTATATCTCTCTCTATATCTTCTGTCTTTAACCCTGTATCTCTCTCTCTCTATCTTCTGTCTTTAACCCTGTATCTTTCTCTCTCTCTATCTTCTGTCTTTAACCCTGTATCTCTCTCTCTATATCTTCTGTCTTTAACCCTGTATATCTCTCTCTCTATCTTCTGTCTTTAACCCTGTATATCTCTCTCTATATCTTCTGTCTTTAACCCTGTATCTCTCTATATATCTTCTGTTTTAACCCTGTATCTCTCTCTCTATCTTCTGTCTTTAACCCTGTATCTCTCTCTCTATATCTTCTGTCTTTAACCCTGTATATCTCTCTCTCTATCTTCTGTCTTTAACCCTGTATATCTCTCTCTATATCTTCTGTCTTTAACCCTGTATCTCTCTATATATCTTCTGTTTTAACCCTGTATATCTCTCTCTATATCTTCTGTCTTTAACCCTGTATCTCTCTATATATCTTCTGTTTTAACCCTGTATCTCTCTCTCTATCTTCTGTCTTTAACCCTGTATATCTCTCTCTATATCTTCTGTCTTTAACCCTGTATCTCTCTATATATCTTCTATCTTTAACCCTGTATCTCTCTATATATATCTTCTCTGTCTTTCTCTCTCTCTCTGTTACCCCTCTCTATGTCTTTCCCTTTCTCTCTTACCCCTCTCCCTCCCTCCCTCCCTCCCTCCCTCCCTCCCGTCTTCCCTTTGCATTCTCTACACAATAGAAAGCTAAGCTGGGAAAGATAGGACAAATCCCTTCTCAGTTGGCAGGGAGGAGCAAGAGTGGCAGAAGGGAGAGGTGTAGAGAGAGAGACAGAGGGAGGGAGGGGAGAGAGGGGGGTAGAGATAAAGTGAGGAGGGAGAGTGAGGGGAGATGCACAGGTTTCCCCCTTTTCCTTTCTCATCCTCTCATCACACTCAGCCCTCTCTCTCTGTTCTTTTCTCTCTCTCTCTCTGTCTCATCCCTCTCTCTGTCTCATCTCTCTCTGTCTGTCTCACCCCTCTCCCTCTCTCTCTGTCTGTCTCATCCCTCTCTCTCTCTGTTCTTTTCT
>NC_138296.1:1127500-1137500 GCF_965601325.2 Salmo salar | reverse complement strand
ACAGGGAATAAATTAGGTCTACATATCGTCGTGCTTGCTCTGTTTGTTTACACTTGTTTATTTTCAAACTCTTGATTCTCTTACGTGACCGCATTTTATTTTTTAGGTTTGTTTTTGAGGGGGACAATAAGGAGGCAAGTAACGTTTACTTGTTACTAGTCTTAGTTTCCTACCTTGGCTTCGGACACCTTTGTGTTTTATCTTCTGTATTGAAGTATCTGGTGAAAGGGAACATTTTCCACCATGCTTGTGGAAGGTGGTGTGTTGCTTTGGGCCAGTTTCCACGGTCCAAAACTGTAAAAAAACAAGGGACTTGACGACTCAACAATCATCAGCTGTTTCACCTGGACGTGTTGGATACCAACGTTAAAACGACATCAACTCAACTACTTCACTTAACTTGCTCTGTTCCATTTGACAGCTTATCACCCTCCTTCCCTTTATATATGATCAGTTTTGTGTCTGGGACATTTTAGTTAACATTTGTTCCTTTTTCGTTTCCATCATGTCTTGTGTTCATTATAAATTCTCATCTAAACTCAACTACGACACGGTCACTTTCGACGGTGTGAACATCACTTTATCCGATCTGAAACGACAGATTATGGGTCGGGAGAGACTCAAAGCTGTCGACTGCGGACTACAAATCACCAACGCACAAACTAAAGAAGGTAAGAAGTAGTTTTATGGTTTAACAAAACATTTGTAAACATTTTTTTTTTTGTATCTTAACTAGTTAATTACTTGGGCTGTTTTTAAAAGCTGCCGATCAGCTGTTGTGATTTATAACTAACTACTAGTAGCTTGCTAACTAGCTATTAGCTTAGCACGTTAGCATGTTAGCTAGCTTGTCGCTAAGAACAAATTAGTCCAGTAACGACAAGCCCCTAAAATCAGACATTAACTTTTTTTTTATGAAATGTGTAACGTGATGTTACTGACTTCTTCGTGTTTAGGTGTTTTTCTAACACTATAGTCAATCATCCACCATCACTATATCAGACAAAAACACGTGTGTGTGTTTGACTTGTGTCCTGTTGCTGTTTAGCTGCTAACTAGCTACTTTCTGACTTGACTAACGAGGACTACTGTTTCAACCTTGATCACAGCTTAGCTTAGCTTAGCTTTATAACTTTAGCTAACTAGTAAGTTGGTTGACGAGCTATATAGCTCAAGTGCAGGGCTTTTTATCCCGTGCGGGTTTGCTGATGCTGAAACCCTCGGGAAGCTGCACATAAAGGCCTGGATGAAAATCTAACGTTAGGTGACCTAGTGTCAACCAAAGGCATCAATAAGCACTGTCGGGATCCATTGAGAATGAAGAAGTCTTGATAGCCAAGACACCCACTGTGGTTACTGGTCTAGGGGGCCCCTGTCTATTGAGGGGTCAATGGGTTTGAGCCGTTTACATTGAAGGGAGATTTTTAATTTTATATAACTTTTTAGTTAGCTTACCTGTAAGGTTCCATCATCCACAAAACCTCAATTTCAGCCCAGGTGGTTTGGCTTGTAAGGCCTGTCCCCTACCATGCCAGCACAGCCAGGGAGTCTGGTCCCTCTTAAGGTTTCTTCCTTCTAGTGTGAACTGGTTGCTCTTTGGGGGTCGAGGCCAGTTTTCCTTTTAAAAGAACTTCCTGACAATCATGGATGTGAAACGTCATATGTAAATTGAATAGATAAGATGGTTGATTTTTATATTTGTATGTCAACTATTTGGGATGAGCAAACTATATAGGATAGTACCCGGGGAACTAGACATCTGGGATAGGACCCAGGGAACTAGACATCTAGACCTGTGGGATACCACCCGGGGAACTAGACATCTAGACCTGTGGGATACCACCCGGGGAACTAGACATCTAGACCTGTGGGATACCACCCGGGGAACTAGACATCTGGGATACCACCCGGGGAACTAGATATCTAGACCTGTGGGATAGCACCCGGGGAACTAGACATCTAGACCTGTGGGATACCACCCGGGGAACTAGATATCTAGACCTGTGGGATACCACCCGGGGAACTAGATATCTAGACCTGTGGGATACCACCCGGGGAACTAGATATCTAGACCTGTGGGATACCACCCGGGGAACTAGATATCTAGACCTGTGGGATACCACCCGGGGAACTAGACATCTAGACCTGTGGGATACCACCCGGGGAACTAGATATCTGGGATAGGACCCAGGGAACTAGACATCTAGACCTGTGGGATACCACCCGGGGAACTAGATATCTAGACCTGTGGGATACCACCCGGGGAACTAGACATCTAGACCTGTGGGATACCACCCGGGGAACTAGACATCTAGACCTGTGGGATACCACCCGGGGAACTAGATATCTAGACCTGTGGGATACCACCCGGGGAACTAGACATCTAGACCTGTGGGATACCACCCGGGGAACTAGATATCTAGACCTGTGGGATACCACCCGGGGAACTAGACATCTAGACCTGTGGGATACCACCCGGGGAACTAGACATCTAGACCTGTGGGATACCACCCGGGGAACTAGATATCTAGACCTGTGGGATACCACCCGGGGAACTAGACATCTAGACCTGTGGGATACCACCCGGGGAACTAGATATCTAGACCTGTGGGATACCACCCGGGGAACTAGATATCTAGACCTGTGGGATACCACCCGGGGAACTAGATATCTAGACCTGTGGGATACCACCCGGGGAACTAGATATCTAGACCTGTGGGATACCACCCGGGGAACTAGACATCTAGACCTGTGGGATACCACCCGGGGAACTAGATATCTAGACCTGTGGGATACCACCCGGGGAACTAGACATCTAGACCTGTGGGATACCACCCGGGGAACTAGACATCTAGACCTGTGGGATACCACCCGGGGAACTAGACATCTAGACCTGTGGGATACCACCCGGGGAACTAGATATCTAGACCTGTGGGATACCACCCGGGGAACTAGACATCTAGACCTGTGGGATACCACCCGGGGAACTAGACATCTAGACCTGTGGGATACCACCCGGGGAACTAGACCTGTGGGATACCACCCGGGAACTAGATATCTGGATACCACCCGGGAACTAGATATCTAGACCTGTGGGATACCACCCGGGGAACTAGACCTGTGGGATACCACCCGGGGAACTAGACATCTAGACCTGTGGGATACCACCCGGGGAACTAGACCTGTGGATACCACCCGGGGAACTAGACATCTAGACCTGTGGGATACCACCCGGGAACTAGATATCTAGACCTGTGGGATACCACCCGGGGAACTAGACATCTAGACCTGTGGGATACCACCCGGGGAACTAGATTCTAGACCTGTGGGATACCACCCGGGGAACTAGATATCTGGATACCACCCGGGGAACTACTATCGACAGACCAGTAATTCCCTCGTCTCTGATCTGTAGAATACAAAGACGATGAGGCCCTGATATCCAAGAACTCCTCTGTCATCATCAGAAGAATACCCATCGGCGGAGTGAAGGCTACAAGCAAGACGTATAACATGTAAGTACATATACACATTGCATTGTGGGCTCCCGGGTGGCGCAGCGGTCTGAGGTCGCTGCATCTCAGTGCAAGAGGGGTCAATACAGTTCCTGGTTCGATTCCAGGCTGTATCACATCCGACCGTGATTGGGAGTCCCATAAGGTGGCGCGCAATTGGCCCAGCGTCGTCCGGGTTTGGCCCGGGCTAGGCCTTCATTGTAAATAAGAAATTGTTCTGAACTGACTTGCCTAGTTAAATTAAAGGTTAAATATGATTTTTATTAAAACAATTCAGAAACTATTTAGACCCCTTTTTCCACATTCTTTTACGTTACAGCCTTATTCTAAAATGTATTCAATATTTTTTTCCCTTCATCAATCTACCCCATAATGACAAAGCGAAAATGGTATTTAGAAATATTTGCAAATGTATTAAAAATAATATTTACATAATTATTCTGACCCTTTGCTATGAGACTTGAAATTGAGCTCAGGTGCTTCCTGTTTCCATTGATCATCCTTGAGATGTTTCTACAACTTGATTGGAGTCCACCTGTGGTAAATTCAATTGATTGGACATGATTTGGAAAAGGCAGACACCTGTCTATATAAGGTCCCACAGTTGGCAGTGCATGTCAGAGCAAAAACAAAGCCACGAGGTTGCAGGAATTGTCCGTAAAGCTCCGAGATAGATCTTTGCCTTGACACAATCCTGGGGAAGGGTAGCAAAATATTTCTGCAGCATGGAAGATCCCCAAGAACACAGTGGCCTCCATCATTCTGAAATGGTAGAAGTTTGGGAACCACCAAGACTCTTCCTGGAGTCTGCCGCCCAGGCAAATTGAGCAATCGGCGGCGAAGTGCCTTTGTCAGGGAGGTGACCAAGAACCCGATGGTCACTCTGACAGAGCTCCAGAGTTCCTCTGTGGAAATGGTTGTCCTTGTGGAAGGTTATCCCATCTCAACAGCACTCCACCAATCAGGCCTTTATGGTAGTTTGGCCAGACAGACGGAAGCCACTCCTCAGTAAAAGGCACATGACAGTCCGCTGTGAGTTTGCCAAAAGGCACCTAAAGGACTCTGACCATGAGAAACAAGATTCTCTGGTCTGATGAAACCAAGATGGAACTCTTTGGCCTGAATGCCGAGCGGCACTTCTGGAGGAAACCTGGCAGCATCTCTACGGTGAAGCATGGTGGTGGCAGCATCATGCTGTGGGGATGTTTTTCATCAGCAGGGACTGGGAGACTAGTCAGGATCGAGGCAAAGATGAACGGAGCAAAGTACAAAGAGATCCTTGATGAAAACCTGCATCAGAGTGCTCAGGACCTCAGACTGGGGTGAAGGTTCACCTTCCAACAGGACAACGACCCTAAGCACCAAGACAACGCAGGAGTCTGTCCTTGAGTGGCCCGGCCAGAGCCCGGACTTGAACCCGATCAAACATCTCTGGAGAGACCTGAAAATAGCCGTGCAGCAACACTCCCCATCCAACCTGACAGAGCTGGAGAGGATCTACAGAAAAGAATGGGAGAAACTCCCCAAATACAGTTGTGCCAAGCTTGTAGCATCAAAGTACTGAGTGAAGGGTCTGAATACTTATGTAAATGAGTTATTTCCGGTTTATTTTTAATACTTCTGCCAAAATGTCTAAAACCTGTTTTTGCTTTGTCATTATGGGGTATTGTGTGTAGATTTTAATCCATTTTATTAACCTCTATGGGCTAGGTGGGACGCTAGCGTGCCACCCGTGGTGCACTCCATCAACAGCAGGTGCATTTCAAGAGCGGCAAATTTGAATCCAAATAAATGTCAAAATTCAAATTTTTCAAACATACAACTATTTTACACCCTTTGAAAGATAAACATCTCCTTAATCTAACCACGTTTTACGATTTCAAAAAGGTTTTACGGCGAAAGCATAAATTTAGAGTATGTTAGGACAGTACATTTACAAGAGTTGTGTGTAATGTTTTGTCAATCCGAAGACAGGGTAACCAAAACCATAAAACCAGCTAAAATGATGCACTAACCTTTTACAATCTCCATCAGATGACACTCCTAGGACATTATGTTAGACAATGCATGCATTTTTAGTTCTATCAAGTTCATATTTATATCCAAAAACAGCATTTTACTATGGCATTGATGTTGAGGAAATCGTTTCCCTCCAATAACCGGCAGTCAAGTCAGCGTCACAAATTAAATAATTAAAATTAGAAAACATTGGTAAAATATTATATTGTCATTTAAAGAATTATAGATTTACATCTCTTGAACGCAATCAACTTGCCAGATTTAAAAATAACCTTACTGGGAAATCACACTTTGCAATAATCTGAGCACTGCGCCCAGAAAAATACGCGTTGCGATACAGACTAGACGTCATGTTGGGAAGATCTAAAATCGAAAATACTATGTAAATAATCCATTACCTTTGATTCTCTTCATCAGATGTCACTTCCAGGTATCACAGGTCCATAACGAATGTAGTTTTGTTCAAAAAAGCTCATTTATGTCCAAAAATCTCCGTCTTGTTAGCACATGATCTAAGCCAGCCGGACTTCTCGTCATGAACGAGGGGAAAAAATATATTTACGTTCGTTCAAACATGTCAAACGTTGTATAGCATAAATCATTAGGGCCTTTTTTAACCAGAACATGAATAATATTCAAGGTGGACGAATGCATACTCTTTTATAACGTATTGGAACGAGGGTACCCAACATGAACTCGCGCGCCAGGTGTCTAATGGGACATCATCGTTCCATGGCTCTTGTTCGGTCAGATCTCCCTCCAGAAGACTCAAAACACTTTGTAAAGGCTGGTGACATCTAGTGGAAGCAATAGGAAGTGCCAAAATATTCCTCAGCCCCTGTGTTTTTCAATGGGATAGGTTTAAAGGTAATACAACACATCAGGTATCCACTTCCTGTCAGAAAATGTCTCAGGGTTTTGCCTGCCAAATGAGTTCTGTTATACTCACAGACACCATTCAAACAGTTTTAGAAACTTTAGAATGTTTTCTATCCATATATAATAAGTATATGCATATTCTAGTTACTGGGTAGGATTAGTAACCAGATTAAATCGGGTACATTTTTTTTATCCAGACGTGCAAATGCTGCCCCCTAGCCCTAACAGGTTTTAATAGTCTGTAACGTAACAAAATGTGGAAAAAAATCGAGGGGTCTGAATACTTTCCGAATGCTCTGTATTTCCATTTTAATAGCAGGACACTATAAAGTCCATTATTCACCTGAAGAGTAGGAATTAGGCTTTTTGAGAAGGTTTTGAATTCTAAGCAACTTGCATACACATTTTGTTTTTGATGTACAATAGACCAACATAGCTACTGCAGTAGGTCAAAGCTGTGTGCTGGAATACATTGGTAGGCATTGTGATGCTCAAGTGAAGTTCCTTTATCGGCGTCATACCAATGCCTACTTCTCATTTAAAACAGATTTTATGCTTTACATTTCCATGGATTTTTACCCCTGCAAGGTGTCTTGTGAAAATTGTAATTTGCACTTCAAATTATGTTTTTAAAATATATGTTTTGTCTTAGCTAATTTATTTCCCAAAAGCATCTCGAGGATACTTACATGGTTTTACCTTCGTAGGGGCATCGTTAAATCTCAGAGCGGTTTTCGGGAAAAACCATCGTTTACTGAAGTTGAACTTTTGCTCTTCCACGTCACTTTATACACAGAAGATCCCCGTTTTAAACACAGAATCAAGATGTTTATCTGTCTCTCTGTGACCGCCGATCGCTTCAGAACCTAGTTGACTACGATTTACGAAGTTGCCAATGTCTTTGCGATTGTTACAAACAAGCAAAAGGGTAAAAATGAAAACTGACATGACTGCATCAAAAACTAATGACTGGACACTAGTAAACAATAGTACGCAATTATAAACACCATGGGACCACGGAGCCGTCATATCACTCAAGAAGGAGACACGTTCTGTCTCCTAGAGATCAACGTACTTTGGTGCGAAAAGTGCAAATCGATCCCAGAACAACAGCAAAGGACCTTGTGAAGATGCTGCAGGAAACCGATACAAAAGTATCTATTTCCGCAGTAAAACGAGTCCTATATCGACATAACCTGAAAGGTCACTCAGCAAGGAAGAAGCCACTGCTCCAAAACCGCCATAAAAAAGCCAGACTACAGTTTGCAACTGCACATGGGGACAAAGATTGTACTTTTTTGGAGAAATGTTCTCTGGTCTGATGAAACAAAAATTGAACTGTTTGGCCATAATGACCATCGTTATGTTTGGAGGAAAAAGGGGGAGGCTTGCAAGCCGAAGAACACCATCCCAACTGTGAAGCACGGGGGTGGCAGCATCATGTTGTGGGGGTGCTTTGCTGCAGGAGGGACTGGTGCACTTCACAAAATAGATGGCATCATGAGGTAGGAAAATTATGTGGATCTATTGAAGCAACATCTCAAGACATCAGTCAGGAAGTTAAAGCGTGGTCACAAATGGGTCTTCCAAATGGACAATGACCCCAAGCATACGTCCAAAGTTATGGCAAAATGGCTTAAGGACAACAAAGTCAAGGTATTGGAGTGGCCATCACAATGCCCTGACCTCAACCCTATAGAAAATGTGTGGGCAGAACTGAAAAAGTGTGTGCAAGCAAGGAGGCCTACAAACCTGACTCGGTTACACCAGCTCTGTCAGGAGGAATGGGCCAAAATTCACCCAACTTATTATGGGAAGCTTGTGGAAGGCTACCTGAAATGTTTGACCCAAGTTAAACAATTTAAAGGCAATGCTACCAAATACTAATTGAGTGTATGTAAACTTCTGACCCACTGGGAATATGATGAAAGAAATAAAAGCTGAAATAAATCAATTCTCTCTACTATTATTCTGACATTTCACATCTTTAGGTCAGTTAGGATCACCACTTTATTTTAAAGACAGGGAATTTTTACTAGGATTAAATGTCAGGAATTGTGAAACTGAGTTTAAAAGTATTTTGATAAGGTGTATGTAAACTTCTGACTTCAAGTGTGTGTGTGTGTGTGTGTGTGTGTGTGTATTTATTTACACAATACTTTATTTTGTATACTGTACAAATCCCATTATTGTGGGAGCAGCAGCACCTTCTCAAAATCAGCCTAATTCATACTCTTAGAAGGTTTTTGAATCCTAAGCAACCTTCCTACACATAGTTTGAAGTATAATAGACCAACAAAGCTAGTGTAGCGGGTCAAAGCTGTGTGCTGTCAAACCTTGGTGGAGCATGGGTGGACAAGGCATTGTGGTGCTGGGGGAAACCTTGGTGGAGCATGGGTGGAGTAAGCATTGTGGTGCTGTAAAACCTTGGTGGAGCATGGGTGGACAAGGCATTGTGGTGCTGTAAAACCTTGGTGGAGAAGGCATTGTGGTGCTCATGTGAATTTACTTGCTTTTTTGGGGGGCTTCAGACCAGTGCCTACTTCTCACATGAAAGAGTTTTTTTGTTGTTTTTAATCGCCTGTATATTTGTCAAAGTATATTAGTAATTATTGTGATATTTTAATGGCACTTCCTGATGATGGAAGCAGTGAGTCAGATCATTGATGGAGATTAGTTTCTATGTGAGGAGCTCTGGATTGTTTGTGTGACTGAGAACTGAGATTGTCTAAGATAAGATATTCAAATTAGTGATGTTGGACCACAGCTCTGCTCTCAGCCACCTGCTGCAGGGGGGGGGTATGGTGAGTCTGGTCTGAGGGAAACAGGACTGTAGGGACAGGTCTGGTCTGGGGGAAACAGGACTGTAGGGACAGGTCTGGTCTGAGGGGAAACAGGACTGTAGGGACAGGTCTCGTCTGAGGGAAACAGGACTGTAGGGACAGGTCTGGTCTGAGGGAAACAGGACTGTAGGGACAGGTCTGGTCTGGTCTGGGGGAAACAGGACTGTAGGGACAGGTCTGGTCTGGGGGAAACAGGACTGTAGGGACTGGTCTGGTCTGGTCTGAGGGGAAACAGGACTGTAGGGACAGGTCTGGTCTGGTCTGAGGGAAACAGGACTGTAGGGACAGGTCTGGTCTGGTCTGAGGGAAACAGGACTGTAGGGACAGGTCTGGTCTGAGAGGAAACAGGACTGTAGTGACAGGTCTGGTGTGAGGGGAAACAGGACTGTAGTGACAGGTCTGGTGTGAGGGGAAACAGGACTGTAGGGACAGGTCTGGTCTGGTCTGAGGGAAACAGGACTGTAGGGACAGGTCTGGTCTGGTCTGAGGGGAAACAGGACTGTAGGGACAGGTCTGGTCTGGGGGAAACAGGACTGTAGGGACAGGTCTGGTCTGGTCTGGGGGAAACAGGACTGTAGGGACAGGTCTGGTCTGGTCTGAGGGGAAACAGGACTGTAGGGACAGGTCTGGTCTGGGGGAAACAGGACTGTAGGGTCAGGTCAGGTCTGAGGGAAACAGGACTTAAATTGACTTAACCTTGACTCTCACCACCAAACTGCCCATCGAAGGTCCTGGGATTGAAAC